>NC_031954.1:130109-322518 GCF_000303195.2 Fusarium pseudograminearum CS3096 | reverse complement strand
ATTATATTTTTATTATATATTATTTAATAATAATTAAGATTTTTATTATATTTATTTATTTATTATACTTACTTATTAAATATATTATAATAATTATACTTTAAATAATAACTATAAATAATAATTACCTTTAAAGATAGATTATATATAGACTTTTAAATAAGTTATTAAAAGCCTTAATTATAAAAAGGCTAAACTTATCTTTTTTAAAAATATTAAAATATCTTTTAATAATATCTATTATTATTAATATAAAAACCTAAAGAAAAATAACTCCTTTTATAATATTAATAAGGCTTTTAAAAATATAATTAATAATCTATTTATTAAAATATACTATTTTAGCTATATAGCTTTTTAAATATTTTTAATTATTTATTATAGTAATAAAAAGAAAAAAGCCTAAGAGAAGATTATTATACTTAAAGATAATATTAAAAATAATATTAAGGATAATAGATTTAGCAAGGAAGAAAAAGAATTACTATAGGCTATAGTTAACCTATAGCAGTAATTAGCTAATTAAGCTAAAGAGGATAGAGAAGTTATAATATTGCTTTATTACTAGTGTTAATAGGGGGGAAATCGGTTATAAGCTAGGAAGCTAGACGCAATCACACAATAAAGGGCACACATTGAAGTTTTTCGCCCATCTCAATCAGACTTGGCATGACTTATTACATCTCCTGTGATGGTACTATTAATGTGCATCCATTGATATTACTCTTATCTCAATTGAAAGCTAATAAACATTTATTCTAGTGACTGAACTTGAGAACTTCCAGCGTTGTTGTCTTGGGCGTTCAGTAACCTTGGTGTGATTTGTAGTTATGAAGATTAATCATGACACAGACTCTAGTAAGCTGTGCCACATTACTTCTAAGTACGCGTCGTCATTGCTGTAGCAATTGCTTCTGTAAGACATAGAACACCATGAACCCTTAGTCACTCGACGGTATAAGTAATAAAGCCGATATGATATACACTGAATATAGAACATAAGTTCGCAATTAATTCTTTTACTAAGAATTGTCTAGGCAATTAAGCTCCCATCTCTCTAAGACCCAACTATAGACCTTTTAGTGTATTTGGTGGTTAGTACCACTAAAAAGGCCATTTTACCCTGATCACTTCTATATATTACCTGGCTTCAATGACAAAAAAAGAGACGGTATCTTCCATCCGTTCAAGCCTCTGGGTTATCATCGCATAATGAAGCTGCCTTACTCATTCTCCGCTGTGGCATAATGTGGACCGTGATCAATTTAATGGAAAAATACGGTACTTGAGGTACGCTTGATCTCTTAGTCAAAACAATAAAACTTTACTAACTGGGTATTCCGCTTTTGTATCTTCGATGTCTCCCGCTGATCAGCGACTTCTCATTGGATTACTCAACCACACACTAAAAGGTCCATAGTTGGGTCTCTAAGAGATTGACAGGTCTGAAGAAACGACTGTAGCTGTGAAGAGTGTCTAGAAGGATCACGTTCCCAGTCATAGACCGGATTATGATGTACGAAGTTTGCTCTCAGGGCATTTTCACAAAGGTCAAGCTGACAGTACTGGTGGTATTAGCAGAGCTCATCTTGCGTATTTCTGATGGAAAGGCCGTCCTCTAGAAGGCTTGTAGGCTAGACAACTACGGGGCTTTGCGCCAGGCACATATGTCAATTGAAAGCATTAATGAAAGCGTGGGTGTGACAGCATCTGGACTATTTCGTTTTTCGCCTTGTCTTGTCGTCTGTCTTTTACAACTGTGTACTTATGCTGAACAGTACATCACCAGTGAGCGGCAACAACCTGTTCCCAGTAGCCATTATTGCGGGTTTGGTCTCTCAATGTCATCTCTATTGAACTGCCAGTACGAAGGCGCGTTAAAGAGATTCTGCAGAGGGTGGCTTCCACCGGCAACCACCGAATATCCTTCCATCGTTTTGCGTTGGGGGTTAGGTACTGCATCTATCATTATTGCCACGTATTCATGCCACTCCTGCACAAGCATAGCGTGGTCTTGTTCGCTGCCGATGTGCTGTACAATGGTCTTGACATTCATTGGCTTCACATCTTGCTGCGACATAGCATATGACACGCTCAAATTGCGCAAAGTGCCGACGATAATCACTCTCAAAGCAACAGGTGGCTCGTGTTGCTCATTATTGTTTACGTCAGCATTCCTGGAGGACTTGGCCACCATCATCTGACGTTGAACGAATTGGGTTTGGTCGCCATGGCCCTGGTGCACGCGCACCTTAGCCCACTGTTTCTCAAGGTTGTGCCGGTCTGGGTATTGAAGTTGTGAAAACCGTTGATTCCACAAGCCAAGCGGACGTAGTCACCTCCAGATCGCCGAGGTCGGGGGCTTGAGTTAGCAGCTTGTGGACATACTCGTTCAACTCATTGTCCTATCTGTGATTAGTGGCGGCCCATTTCACACCAATGCTGTATGTGACGCGTTAATTGTAGTCACAACGGCCGGTTAGCAGAAAGCGAGCGCCACTGCACTCAAGGGCCGCCTGTATGACCTCTCCTCGTATCATGATCTTCACATAACTCACGCCCTCCCAATTGCGTTCTAGGAGACAAATCATGGTGTGGGCAAAGAACGCCAGCGCGTCCTTATAGATTACCTTGGCTATTAACATCAATCCTCTGCGTCTCATCTTGATTTCTAGAGCCTTGGAAACTGAGCGGAGTTCGTCAAGATACAAGGCTTCCAAGGCCGCGCTCACGTTCGAGCGTGGAGTTGCTGCAACGTAGGTGGAACGCGTAGGAAAGGCTCGCTATACGTTGTTGCGGTACAGGTTTCGCGGATAGATAATTATACGTACTCCAATTAGCTGTTTCTTTAGTTGGACACGGTATCCTTAGTATAACGTCGATTTCACAGTTGCCGTCGCCTTCTGCATCGAAGACAACGCTTTACTACATCATCAGCGCGGTTGTACACGAACATCGAGGTATGATGCTTAAGATTGGCAGCGCGCCCCAGTGTTTCCGCGTCATAGACCAGAAGCCTTGTTTTGCTGATTATTTTGTTACTGTTGAGTGTCGACAAGACCTCCCCTGTTCTCTGACTAGGTCAAAGACTGGAATCGCGTTTTTACCAGTAGCACCGATTCGCTCTTTCCATGATGACGTCGACATCAACCTGGCAACGCGCGTCTGCGAAAGATTGCTAGCGGTAAATAAGTTCATTGATGCTTGCACAGGTTAGCTAGTTCAGCTTCAATGGTCTAGTGAGCATCTCCGTTCGTGTAATTGTTGATGACCACATTTATAGTCTCTATCATGATAGGGCGTTCCAGATAATGAATGCAATAGTCCCACGCTTGCCAATCCCAACATATAAGCGCATTATTTTCGCGATGATATGTTTCCGCGTCGTTGTAGCCCTCAAGCAGCTTCATGTATCGCGTCAATACTTGGACAGAGCTTTCACCGACGTCAAGGCGGCCACAGCGAACTTATTTGAGACCATTCTAAATGACACCATTCTGAGAGATTGTCAGGCACGTCGTGGCGAAGATGGGCAGTATGAACCGCGCTCGTCTACCTTGGGCATCGTTTCAATGATCGTCTTGCTCCAGCCGACATTGTAGACGTCCCATTCGCTGCGTAACATGACATGCCCTGTCAGTGAGCCTATTGGCGCCATTTCAGGTCCCAGAACATTGCAAACCATCTGGGGTCCAGACCTACACCTGCTTACAGTTTTTACTCATAAGCAATTGCCTTGCCTACAAATGTAATCTAGCTTATCTCCAACTGTGATTCCACAGCACGTGAGACCTCGTTCACGTATGAAGAGGATCCGGGCATCTGGCTTTCAGCTGGTGGATTTGTAGTTGTCCACGGAAAACAGAAAAAGTTCAATCGAAGTAACTTCTATGCTAGGGTTAGCGTTAGGATAACTGACCATGTCGCAAGCAGTCAAGAACTACTTAAGCTGGAAAGATAGTTCGCGTATTTGCTGGTGGAAAGAAGCAACTAAGTGTCACCTGCGAGATTGACCCCTTCAATCACAGTCTTCATTGCGCGTCCATTGCGTATAGTACCGCATCAACTGAGCAAATTGGGTAGCGCGCGCCATTCCAAGCTATCCTGAAGAGCAGATATTATATGCAGATCTTCCTTATTGATATCAGACTGGCCAGCTAAAAGAGAAGAATCATATCCACAAGAGGTTAGAGTAAAGTGGCGCGCACTACCTAATTTGCTCAGTTGATACAGCATACGTGTCTTGGGCAAATGACGCGAAAATTCGCGCCTTGATGGACAGATGTACCATAGACCATGGTGAGGTAGATGCATTCATACAAAAGACCCGCGGAGTAAACCTAGACAAGCAGGTACTTAGCTATGGCTGAGAGTAAATCCCACCGCACAAGTTCAGTCACTTTGTTGCGTGTCATCTTGTACAAGCCGGCGATGTCAAGTGGTTGCATCTCTTGTTGCCAAAGTGGCTTGGACATTGTTCGGGCGAGGCAGCGTGCACGCGACACGTAGGCGGGGCTTGCCATTGTGTTTAAACGGTGGGTCCGGCAAGATGCATCCGATCCACCCGCACTTTAGCTATGGGGCTACCCACGATAGCTTCAATTTAACTTTCCCCTCATTGTAGTCAGCAGATCGGCGGCCATTTCGATGCAACGTGGCTAGTGGAGCAGTCAGATCGCCAATGCACAAACTCTGCCTTCGTGTCATAACTTCAAGTCCACATGTCAACGCTCCCACCAATTTGAACATGGAACTTGAGGTAGTTAGCATAGATATCAAGACAGGACGTGGCATTGGGAAAGGGGCAACAGGCCAGTCACGCAGTTGTTCATGCATGTGCGATCACGTATCCTCACGCAGTCTGGGAGGCTTACAGGTCATTGGCGGATCACATTGCCGCGCCTGCTGACAAAGCCGAACAGCCGACTTACCAATCATGTCCCGTTCTTGTGCCGAAGTGCAGCCGGATAGATATCAAGAAGCCCAGCTGTTCAATCTGTCATAGCTTCCCAGGCGATAATCTTGCTCCTGTATTTATTGTCCCATTGTGTTTTCAACCCTATCACACCAAGGTATATCACTCATCTGCAATTGGCGATAAACAGCTGCTAATATTTACTCGTGTCGATCACAAGTACCAGTTGTGAGTACAGCTGCTCACTAAACGGCTCCCAGATATGGCAGTTCCCATTTCCTTGATTGCTGTGGTGACCACTTTGGAGATGTCAAGCTTATTGCAGACTGGACTGTGAGTCTGCAGTAACTAATGTCTAGATTACTATAACCTACTTGGTTTCTCGTTCTGGTATCGCCTTGGTATTGAATAGATATTGTTTCATTCTGCAAGTAGCTGGTGGAAGGACCCAATTAAGTCGTGGTGAATGAAACACACATATACAAGTGATACCAAGGCTGTCGGTAAACGACATCTCTGTTGACAGAGCCAGGTGGGTACGGTTAAAGACTGAACCCTGATGGAAGATCGTCGGCTAATAGTCGGAACACAATGAGCCGTTCACGCCCCCAGCCATCTTGAGACTCAAGTTCGGTGGAAAAGTACAATACTGTGAAAGCCCGTCGCGGAACGTCGCTTCTCTCTACTTTATTTGAATCACTATTGATGTCTCAGCAGCCGATAACAGTCCTAGGTCCATGTGATGTAGACAGAGCTAGTGTTTTCAACGCACCCTGTTGCTTCTTGCTCGAAAGGCTAGTTGGGGCTGCATCCCTCCAACTATTTTCGCATAGTATAAGAGCGCATTGTCAATGCCGGCAGAATGGCGTCATTCCACCACGTCAACACTGACAGACAGACCCTCAAAAACTGGGTTGCACGATAGCAGAGACTATTCATGCCGTGCCTTGATGAATGAGTTCCTTATCGCGTAGCTGGTTCAGCGCCTATGCTATCAGAACTGGTTATACAAGTCACAAACCTCCAGCCTGTACCCGTCTGCACGGAGAAAAGAGGTTACAGTAAAGATGAAATACCTCATGGAGGCGATCAACTCGCATGGTAGTACACAAAGCAGCGGCGAATGATGTACCTGAGTCAAGTCAAAAGTGATTGGTTCGATGTTGGAAGTCGTTCTTCATCACGACTTCTGCTAGTAGGCTCTGGATTGTAATATTATACGCGGAACTCAGCACCAGCTCACCAATTGCCAGCGATCAATTGTCAGGGCGTGATTTACTTGCCACACATTGCATTTCGAGGACGACAGTTGGGAAGTGTTGTGTTTGCTCTCTGATATATCAATAAAGTCCTCTCTATGTTTCGCGTAATTCAATACATTATGCTGAGTCTGCTATGTATTGTCTCAAAGTCGGTGAGGCTCTGTGACGTCTTTTAGAAAACAAGAGGTCTTGAGAGGAGGTCAAATGTCTCATGTACAAGTCATTTGCGATGTCCTACCCACTATAGGAATATGTCACAGTAGATTCTCAATGTAATCAACACTGTGAATGGTCACCATATGTGTCGAAACGTTTAGGTCTACCTTGATCTTTGTGGTTATTGTGCATGTCACATGGAATTTCACACTTCTACTCGAGGAGTGAACAGTTGATTTGTCGGCATCTCTCACCACGAAGCCGTAGGAGCTCCACGTAGGACATCGCATGATGTGTCGCAAAGAGCATATATTAGAAATATCATCGAATTATTTACGAAGAGCTAGGTTTCACTCATTGTATCTGGAATTAATATCGAAGACTGAAGATTAATGGAAGACGTTCGTCATCGGATGTTGTCAGTACGATAGCTTAAGACTTCATTTTTCCAATTCATTATGTTGCCAACTCAATGACAATCGCACTATTGCTATCACCACAGCTTCCATCAGACTGGGCGTTCTTGGAAACCTAAGGGGATTAGAAACACGGTGTTGAATCGATGACAAAGTGTATTAGCATTCCGTCATTTATGTCGTGACACCTATGTCTACAGTGTCGGTATCAGCATCTGCCAACTACACTCGGACAGTTCGATGCCGTCCTTGGATGAGCTACCTTCAATGACGATAGAACGAATTTACAATGTATCATTGAGGTAGTGGAGGTATTGGTTGACGCGTCGAGACAACACAAATGGGGACGCTATGAAATAATTCCCCGCAAAGATATCCATCCAATACATCTCATCCTAAAAAAGGAGATGTCCCGATCGCTGAAGAGGATGGTGGAGATGCAAGGCAATGCCACCATTCTCATTTGTGTTTACCTTGACATAGCCATGGCGCATGTCAGTAAAAATGAAGATCTGCAGGCATGTCAAGGTCTACCAATCGCCATTCCATACTTGCAAATCCAAGTCTGGTAGCATGTTGAGGTTTGGGTGCGGAACAATGCTGATTAATTTGGGAAAGGCCTTTGCTTCATTTGCATCATGTCCACCGCGCCTTTAGAAGTCCCACGGAGGTTCAACCGTCACGAGGTAACCAGCAGTTCTATGACCAGGCGTCTCATCGACGTCACCAACGTAGGGTCTAAAAGCGGGCTTTGTCGGAACACGATTACAAAGAGGGTAGGAGATGCGGTCATGACTGAGTAAGCGCGGCAGTGTCAGTAGGCAATAGGCCTCAAAATCGGTGAAAGTCTCATTATCCGGAAGATCCGGGATGAGTGTCGCGTGACCATGGTTAAATGAGACTAGCCGGGCATTCAGGCCGGTTGTGAGTCTTGAATGATGGAGGACATTGTCTATACAGTCCTATGACTAGACCATGAAAGACCAGATAGCAGAAACAGCTCTAATACTGTCAAGGCGATCCAGTTCGATCGCGTGATGGTCTTTACATAGTTGATCCTGAACATGGGAGAGTGCTATCTCATAAGCGTGACCATGCGGATTTCTCTCAAATACCGTCCCAGATCTAGATTGACAAACACCCTGAAAGAAACTGGATGACTCTGGGTTCGCTACTAAGACCAAAGTTTCTTCGCAAATATGCCACGTCCCCGCCACCGAGACCTCACTACAATGGCGTAGGGCCAGGTGGTATGAATAAAACATAGGGCAAGTATTAAGCAATTGGACTTGGCACCTCATAAACACGTGTCAGCAGCGGCTGACCTTGAGGCGACACTTCGTGATTGGAACCCGATGTCAACGCAACAGAAGCTCACCCAAGCTAGCTACTGTTGTTCGTTTCTGAAAGGGATGGCAGCGACTGTCCTCTTCGGTTCAGAAACTGAGTTACCAGCTTTTGAAACAATGACAATCAAAGACTAAACCGTCACCCTCTTAAGGGCAGTACAGTGCTCCGTTCGCGAACAGCTTGCGAGACGGCATCGCAAAGCATTGTGAAGAACATTTGATCACTCTGTAAAACCGGGGACTAGCCCGTGAATCGCGGGCGGCTAACCAATGGAGTAATTGGGGCCTCGTGGCTCAACTGAACTGAGTGTTGAGATCTTCAACCCCCGAATTCTACCACTAATCAATTGAAGGTTCACAATTGAACGGGGTTAGTAGTTTTACCTTGATGTTGAATATTCTGACGTCTCGACGATCTGCCCCTCCCCAATTGCAGTCGATATTGCCGAAGGCTTTGAGCGATTCACTAGAGGAAGGACCTAGAGAGTGCAAATTCAACAAGATGTCTGTTTAACATTCCAATAGAAGGGCTAAACGGTAGTCTTAAACATGCTCTGCTGACCCCATTGCAGCTGAAGGTGTATGACGTTACGAATCGTGGTTTGTTGTCACTCGATGACAGAAGCGCATTTCGACACGAGAAGGGTCTCAGGTCCATTTGTTCGTTAGAAGAGCTTAAACAAAGCCTTGAGAATCAACGTCGTAAGAACGTTCAAGCACGAAGTAGGTATTAGATGATAGAGTAGTATATGACTTATATATCTTGTTTAAGCTGCCGACAATCACTGCGTTCAGAAGAATGGGGATACCTGAACATTCGGCTACAGAAGTACATCAAGATAGGTACGAGATAATTACCCAGATGATTACAATCAATTTCAGGTTTCGATCGCCTCTTTAATGTTTCTTCTTCTTAGCTGCTATTAACCCCCTCGCATTTATTTGGAAGTCGTGTATCCTAAACATCTACGCCATGTGATAACTAGGCAAGTCGTGGCGATCTAATTTAGTAATAGCTCATTTGTCAACTCTTGTATTAGCGCCACTAATATTTATGGTAGACCTTCCAAATAAGGCTGTCCGCGAGCAACTTGTTGTGAGACTCCAGGTTATAGCCAGTTTTCGAACGCAATGGTACGATTCAATTGACTGAGCTTTAGGATACGCTCATTCGTTTTTCGTCCTGCAACTTGTGCGACGATTGACTAAGACGTGGTAATGCTCCAGCCAGGTATCTACTTAGTACAAAGTTAGGTTTCCACAGGTGAAACACACAATGCGCATTTGTATCTCACATAAATGAGACATTACCCTACTGTTGATGCGGCTACGCCCCTTCGTGACACGAAATAGCCTTTCATGTTGTAGAATGTCTACTGGAGAGGTTTTGAGGCTATCGCAACGTCTCCAATTGCAGCCTCCCATTGTTAGGCACTCGTCTCAAAGCCAGGATGTTCAATCATTAGGGCAACGCTATATGTAGCACTGGTCCGGAAATAGAGACAACATCTTGCCTATTTGTTTGTGAGAAAGAAATCAGTATTGCAGATCGCTATCCTTTGACAATTATACACATTTTACAAAATTTACAACTTTCTAACCATTTTACTTCTAATATCTGGTCAAAATTGGTCTTGTCTAATTGAGACAGAATTCTTCTATATCCAAACTAGGCCCCTGTTACGTTAAGTACTATCTTTTGGCTACATATAGCATACAGACTCGTTTGCCTTTGCAGCTATTATGAGTGTTGTGAGCGTTGAGTTACGTTACTGGACGTTCTTAAAAGAAAAGCTGTTCCCTTGCTTTAAATACGATAATGACCCGTTATGGATTGTGTACGTAGAAGAGAATGTTTCCTTAGCAAGAGCGAAAGGCAGAGATCTTTAAAACGGAGAATTAGAAGGATCTCACGATGGAATTTTAAAGTAATGCTGGAATGTTATTCGAGCCGATAACTCATTAGATGTTTGAAACAAGCTCAAGCAGTTAAGCTGAATGTAAGACCAATCTCAGCGATGATAGTTTGCGCTTACTAAACCTGGACGTTCGGTAAAAGTAACCGCCTTACGTGACTAAAACCTGCACAGGTTGAGATCGACAGGATCTCAAGTTAAGGTTACAGTTCTCAAGAACAGATTATTATAACCACTACAATCAGTCATTCGGTACATACAAAGCCCTCTAAGCTATCTCTGCGAAAGGTTCAACTGGATATATGTCGTACGTTGCCTTGGTAGAATCTGCAACTGCAGACTCTGCCTAACCGACAAACCACATAGTAGGTCGGCAATGGCTCATGAGGCTTATCTTTTCTATTAATAGAAAAACGTTCCGTTGCTATGACTACCTCATGAAGTGGCTTCCCTATTAGACATTGCTAGTATGCTACTGCCTTTTACATAAGATACACTTGTTAACTTAGTAGTTACTATCGCATAAGGTATACTTTATTAAAGGCAGGTCTCTAGAGTTGACAAAACAGATTGCTAATTATCCTCTCTGCAATAACACAAACATAGCGTGGAAAGACAAAGAATCATGTAAAGAACATCCGATGATCTCAAGCCCGCGAACCAGACATGGGGTAACCTTGCCAAAGCAACTACCTATGTCTCATTGATATATACGTGATTCTGCCTTGGAACTAACATCAATATGCGCTACAATCTGGTTTGTGCCCATCTCAAATATATCTACGTGAAGGTCAATGTACATGCCTGAAGATCTCAATGCAATCAACACTACTCTGCAAAGGGCTGTGTAAGATCTTCTTACAATTCTTAGCCAGTGTCGCCTGATGGTACCCAGTGCTAGTGCTACATTGCAGCAGAGTGTTCAGCCATCCACTGCACGACATTCACTGTGTAAGCCATTTCATATGTATCAGTCTCTATTTCCCGCTCTAATGCTGGCATTACTATAGAAGCTATTGGGGAAGACGTTCTGGTAAATTATGGAGGCACACCCCTTCAGGCCCTCTGTCTTTATTTAAATGCCTTGACGAGAAGTTCCAGCATCGCGCAGAGCGTTGAGGTAAGGGTGAACCAGATCATCGCATTTGACAACATCGACAAGAGCGGCCTAGTCATAATCCGCGTCGAGGCTCAAACATCCAGGGACCAAGATACTGTTGGGTGACTTATTTATATATTACCTAGCCACCATGATCACGGAACAGCTTAGCACATAGTTACGAACGGACAATCACCACAGAATTCCCACAGTTTGTTGCTGTCCACGTACCAGTAGAGCTACCATGTGTGATTACCTTCTGTTTCTTGCCATTGAACAATGCTTTGATGATTGAATTCAAATGGAACTTGTAATTGTGACGATCTATTGAACCAGCATGGGAATACCTTCATGCACGTACTGTGGAGCGCGCTTCGTCAACTACCGATCGACGATCTCGGCTAGTTTGTTCCGGGAGCCACTGTCAGGGATCACGGGATCGTCCGACAATCCCGACCTGCCTGATAAATTTTGAAGATGGGCCGTCCCGCTCATTAGTCTCCACCCTTACTCCCAAGCGACCCGAGTGTCAAGTGGCGCTTTCGCGTCTGACACGCGACAACTGAGGAGTAACGCGTCTGGAATTTTCTCTTCAGCCAAAAACGGGATGATACGAAAAACATTAACTCTATGAATCACTCTGCGACGTGTCCAATACATGAATATTGACAATGTTCATCAACAGGTACGCGATTGTCAATTACCCTTGTCTCATTTATCATGACTCTGATAATTCGACACAGAGGGTAGGCGCGTTTCAATATGTCGATGGATCTTCTGACCAGGGTGTAATCCTATCATTTTCACTCTTCATGGAAATCATTTACTGTATGGACAGGCTGTCATGCAGTATTTGGCACTGCAGCATGCTATCGAGAGAAGTCTAATGGCCTTCAAGTGCCTTCTCGGCTATGGTTTCGTAAGCACCATCATGATTGGCTGTTGCTGCATGGTAAACCGTACATTGATGTCTCGATTGACTTTCCCACGACAACGTGTTACTTGTTTACCAGTGAATAATGAAAGATGGTTATTGGACAACCCTGTTCCACCAGCAACACTTCAACGGTTTGTCTCTAAGCACATTGTTGCGCGTCCAGTACAGAACACTGTTCATAACTATCATTCATGGAACAAGAGCCGAACACTGGTCAAACTCTTATCCTTGCTGGAGTTGCATGCATGAATATTAATGGTCAGAGACACCTACAATTTCGCTGTAACTGTGATTTCGATGCATCCATGTATTCTTCTCAAGCCCCTATTATATTACTAACTTCATGTTAAACTAATAGCTATGAGTACCTTTAAACTACTAGCCCTATATACTTGGATTTCGGAAAGTATGGAAAAAGACTATTCTCATTTATATCTGCTAACATGCAGGTATAAAACTGCCTATTGCCAATTCGGATTATTCTTATTCTCATAGGAATAATCTTCGCATAGTTTCACCACAGCTCTTGCAGTGACCGTTGAGATGCCAGACCTGCGTATAAACTAGCGACAGACGGGTCGGTAAGGTGGACTTGCACTATACTGGCATATTTGTGTCCAGAATGTTAGCAGTGGCTCAAAATCGCCATATTTCCAGTCGTAGTTACTGGAAGCGTCGACGGTATTTTAGATAGAGCCGGGCGGAGGCTAGCCCCAGGCATCTGCTGTCGATGGAATTGAGATACTCAAATATCATATCCTGTACCTCCTTCGGCAGGGGCAAAGGCGGCGCTAGATGGTTGTTCATAGTTTGCTCGCCAACAGCAGGAGAGCCGTATGCGATTTTAGTATTCATGGCCATGAGAGTAGACAAGAGGATGTTGTGCTTCCACTTCGTTTGTTTGTCAAGGTGGCGGTTGTTGCTGCTGTGTCGAGGGGCTGCGGTTCTAGGCGCAGGACCAGAGGAAGGGTGAGGTTTCTCTAACTCGACGAGTATTAGGAAAGACTTAAATAACACAAACTTTACTGGTAGATTTTTAGTCAACTCGGTTATAATTGTTCACAGTTAGGGGAGATACTTTAACTAGTACATAGGGGGCAGAACTTTTAATATTACATTAAAGAAAGTTTCAGTTTAGGAAAATATATATTTGGAACTTCTGGTATTTAAGAAATACTCAACTAGCTGGTATAATTTTAAGTAAAATATGCCTTTATAGATTAAAATATAATATATTCCTAAGTGTTTACGTAAAGATTAAATAGATATACTTGCATTCTGGTCCATATTAATAAACCTTGGGAATAGGTGCAAAGTCACACATCTCGATTAATATTCCTTCAATTTGTATTTACTCTTAGTCCTCCCAGCAATACTTTGAACTTGGAGAGAACTAACAAACCGAATCATCTCAGAAATTATAAAAGAAACCCGCAACCGTATCCAATACCTAACTTCGAATATCTGCCGTATCCTACTTGGCCTCATTGTAGGTCATTTGAAACGTCACACCATCCTCTGTATGCGCTTCAGCAACAGGAAGCTTGACAACTGTAACGCGCGAGTTGTTATCAGTACTGGAAGTGACCTTGCTGTTAGACGAGTTGACCTGCACAGTGGTAATGTCGACCAAAGGCGCATGCCAAAGCGCAACTGTGTACTCGGTTCCGATCATGGAGGTCAGATCACCGAAGCCGTTGAACGGAGACTTGATGGTGACGTTGCGGATGAAGTTGACCCCAGTTGATTCGTTGAAGGATTTAGTTGTCTAAGAGTTTTCAGTACTGGAAATTTGTTTTCTTTCAATGACTACACAGACATACCTGAGAAATGTTAACTTGGCAGTATTTGTCGGCAGCCTTTTCATCGCTGATATTGAGACCCGATCCCACAACAGGAGCACTGTCTCGCGAGATACCATCATCCAGGTACATGATGTAGTTCTAGCAGATGTAAGCTTCGTAATCATTGACTACGTAGTGACGCAACTTACGTTGTCCTTTCCGGGGTAAACGTGCAGGGTAATTGGATTGACATCCTGCACTGGCAGGGAAGGATCGGGGATGTAGTCTCGGACTTTGATCTTGGGAATGATGCCACCCTCCCGGATATACATCGGTGTTATGTAGGGTAGCTGAGAATCCTGGTCGCTGATGCGGCAATCATACTCAACCCTGCTTCCACCATTGGCAGGTTCAATCAGTGCAGCTCCGAGGTCCTCGTCTGGTCGCAAGTTCATGGTGAACCACTTGTCAGGATACGGTAGGTACAGTTTGCGGGTGCGACGCTTGGACTCGGGGATCAAGGCTGGTGCGACAAGGAGGTCATTTCGGACCATGTACTGGCTGCGAGTAAATCCTTGGTTCTGACTTGTTAGAGACATGCGTTGATGATGGAACTTAACTTACGTCAGCACTGAAAAGACTTCGGTCAATATCGTCAGTGATAACCTGGGATTGATGTTAGCAGGGCTTTTCACAAAGGGTGAGCAGACTTACCATGGCTCTCGCGATTGGCAGTCCAGTGACCATGTTCTCAAACATAGCATCGTACAACAACTGCATCAAACTGTACCGCAGACGAATGAGGTAGCGACAGACTGGAAGGACTGCGCGGTAGATAACGGCTTCCTGTCCCTGGAACTTCCAGCTGTTCTCCTCATAATATTTCTGATAAGCATAAGGTTCTTGAAACAACTTTCCATCTTTCCTCATTGAACCCTGCCTCGGGCCGTCAACCCAGTCTCGTCTCTTGGTGTAGTGGTTTCTGAACCACGGTAGTAGAGAGTAGGCAGAGTACCAGCGGATAAGCAGTTCTGGGTTTGCAAAGTCGCGCTCAGAATCAATGAACTCGAATCCACCAACATCCTGGCCCGAGATGGTGATACCCGACATACCAAGAGCAAGAACCTGCGCGACAGAGATGTCAAGAAATTCCCAAGTAGACGCGTTATCGCCTGTCCATAGACCAGCGAAACGATGACTGCCGACGAAGCTTCCACGACCAATGATGAAGTTCCGTCTGTTCTCACGCCATTCCAGAATTGGACTGAGTTTGTGGATGTTGTTCAAGCCGTGATACGTCGCTTTGTGCAGGTTGTAGCTGTACAGAGACCAAATCTCGATTGCCTTTTTGCGGCTGAGCTTCGTAGGGTCTTGACACCAGCCATCAGAGTCGAGGTTGAGGCGGAATGGAAGACTGTGAGCGTCAGTGTATGCATCATCGCAAGTCATTGTATTACTTACCCTTTCATATCACCGTATTGCTCGGCGATGCAAGGCCCAGTCATGTCCTGCCAGACGAAATCAAGTCCGCACTCAAACAGGTACTGATACTGTTTGCCCCACCACTTTCGAACATCTTGGTTGTTCAGGTTGGGATAGTGACCAGGATGGCCATTTCCCCAACCATAAAACACACCACCATGGAAGGGCTTCTGACTGTTGAAGTTGTCTTCAAAGTTTGACTTGTCCTCTTCAAAGTAAGGTGGCTTCTGCGTGTTGGGGTTGATGAGCATCTGATTTCCGACAGACCATCCCACATAGCGCTGTTCCCATACGTTTGGAGCTGACGGATCAACGTCGCGATCATCTTTGATGAAGTGGCCCTCTTTCAAACCCTCGTTAAGGGTTGAATAGGTATCGCTGGGCATAGAGCTGATGTAGGGAGTGATGTTGGTGCTGCATTTAACACCCTGCTCTCTCAGAGTCTTGAACATGTGGACGGGGTCAGGGAAATGTTTGTCTCGCTTGTCGATGGTGAATGTCCGGTAATCATCCTGCATGTCGACGTCGATGTGCATACCGTCAATTGGGAAGCCGCACTTGCGATACTCGGCGACTGACTCCAGAACAGATTCTTGGCTGTCGTAGCCATAGCATGCTTGATGGTAGCCAAGAACGTATCGGGGCTTCAGTCGAGGCTTTCCGACGATAGACGTGTAAGACGAAATGAGATCCTGCATGCTGTCTGCAGCAACCATGATGGCGCGAAAACTGTTGAACCGAGTCGCGACGCGAATAACACCCGTATCCTTGACGCCGACGTCTACACAGATGTGGGAGTAGTTGTCGATGAATGTGGAGACCTGGGATCGATACCCAGGATGAGAGTCAACTTCGATCCAGAATGGCTCTGAATGGTACAAAGGTTCGCGGTCATCATGAGATCCTTTTCCATAGACATTCTGGTACCTCATATTGTCAAAGTCTGGAAACCACATTAGTGAGAAACGTCCAGTACGTCGACAAGTCAACTTACTAAAGTAGTTCATGTATGTCTTCTTCTTGAACAGGTTCTTTCCACCTTGCTCACCGAAACCCATAAAGTCGGCAGTGACAGACTTTTCAATGGACAGTATTGTGGCTCGTTCAGTGTACCGCAATCCCCTGGGTCGAGTCTTCCAAATGATGGCAGCCTGTGCACCCTTGTTCCCCGGAAGCTTGAGCTGTTCAGAAATTTGGGGATCGACGCTCTGCAGACCGGGAAGTCTTTCTGCAGGGGGGTTGCTTTCGAGGACGCGGACAACGGTAATCTGGAAAGGGTCTCGCTGGATCCAGATTTGAAGTTGTACTTCACGGTTGGGTTTCAGGACAGATTGAAGGATGATGTACTGCGCATCTTGAACGAGTTCAACATCCCATTGAATGTTCTCAAGACTATCAAGAGTCTGGATGAGACCACCAGAGCCACCAAGAGTGTCTTTGACAATGGTTCGTCTATTGACGTATCAGTCGCAGGTGATGGATGAGCGCTGTTTGTAACTTACGTGTTAAAGTCGGTAAAGTCATCGCCACTTCGGTTGTTTGGGTCGAAACGAATCTGCCAAACCTTGGGTCTCATAAACTGGATCAAAAGAAGCGATTCATCGTCAAATCGAAAAACGCGACCGTGGGAACACGCAGGGTTGGGTTTTCCGTCGCTCAGAAGTTGATCATCTTGATTGAAGGTGACGGTGCGGGGTCGCTTGACGTTGGATCCACTTGCGTCGATACCCTGGAAGAAATCGTCAGACTTGACAAAGATGTAAGGATCGCGAAGTTTCGTGTCTTCTGCCCAACCCATTGTGATGGTTTGAACGAGGGTTGAGGTTCTGGAATGGATGTAGCTATAGGCACCGATGGTGGACAAAGAGAGAGTATTATAATGAGATCGAAGGGAGGTAAGAAAGAGATTCATCGTGTCAAGATGCTGACTAGTTTGTATTGGTTGCTCAGCTTGTCATGTCGTGTAACGATATCATAGGACCTGATTGAATAGACCCGCCGACGATGCTCCATTATTGTTTTTAGTCTCATCCACATATGCAGCTGTGTACTTCCGGAAATGAATTGGCCAAGATGATTCGTCAATTGCCAATTTATTCCATTCTTCGTACGACATTTGGTGGTTGTTGGTAAGCGGGGATGTAAACCATGCCTCAACACGAACTGGCGGAGTTACCAAATCAAGATGGAAAATGCGCATCAATAGAATTAATTCATTCCGCGTTTATGATATCGGAGAACGAAGAAAAATAGAAAACGCATCAGCATTGTCATCACAGATTGAACAGCACTTATTGCTTTCATATGAAGGATAACTCACCAGCACATACAATGGACGCAAGTGCAATATGGCCAGGGGTATTGCAACACATCCGACGGAGTAGGTTTTCTACGTCCAATTGAGGACAGGCGATCACAAGTTGTATGTGATTGAAAGCCAAGTTGGCGTGTGACACAAACCGCTCAAGAGACAGAAATGCGAAATTGAATTTGGTGGTGGTGGCGGTGGCACCGAGGAATGGCTTGAAGTACATTTTCACGAAGTTGGTAGAGAGGAGGAGTAAGCCAGCCACGGCGGGGTCCGGGTAAGATCATGCCGCTTTCCAATGATTTGCCAAAGGGTTAAGCAAAGAAATGACTGCCCTACCTCAGTATCGTGAAAGTGATTGGTGCTATAAAAGCGGCGACATCCGGTGACATGGATGAGTGAGCTTGCCTCTCTTGACCAATATTGTTAAATTTTACGGCGTTTTTACCATGCAGTCAAGCCTACATTTGACGATGTAAAATAAACACTCTATCGACAGTTGGTCTCGTTCTAAATTAAACAAGTTGCAATGTTGATTGGGTAGTTGTTGTCATGTGATGGTTCATACAACGTTAAAAAGAAAGATGTTACCCTGTAACGTCAGTTGTCATATCAAGTCAACGACATGCCGTCTTACTTTTGCAGGACGTCCAAGATATTTGCGCAATGCCAAAAAAGAATAATTGTAATTGTAGTTGCACAGACTGATGGACTTGGCGCCGGAGACTGTAGTTTGGATACAACTTTTCTACATTGCGCATGTCCTTTTACTCAATTGATCACGTTACCGTGTCAACTCGCGACATAGCGTGGCACGGGCTATGGAATGCCATTACCAATACAGACCGACCTTGGTGACGCGTCAACCGAGACTACTGACTAAGACCCGATTCCATCTGAAGTTCAATTGCGCGACGGCAAAGTGTTTTCGTCGCACGGTACACAATTTCGCAAGCTAACACGTCATTGCAATTGCAGTACACAACGCTCGTGTCCTTGTTCCATCTGCAATGGCAGACGATCAAACCATGGCTCATTTTCCAATCGGCCGTATCGGAGCAGGGATCACGCACGCAGCCACAGAGGAGATCAGCGCCATTATTCATCCAACCAACATGACATCACAGGATTGCCCAATTTGGTCTCGCTCGGTTTCTTTCCGTCGAGAACCAACACCTCCAAGGCTCCATGCGTACATCAGGACTAGGGAGTTGGCCGACATTATCATTGATTGCGTAACGTCGCCCTTTTTGACATGGAAGACGCGCCGAGAACCTGGATCTACCTCCAGTGATCACACTCAGGTATCGATAACCGATGCCATACTCAATAACATCACACACTTGGACAAAGTCCAGTGTCAAGGGAAATATTCCTGTATTCTCATCGGGTCAGTCAGGAAAGTGTAAAGTTGACAATTTTGTGAAGAGGCAGCGATATTTGTGTATGGAATGTTTAGTATCCCACCCCGTAGTCAACATTATGCTACTGAAATATGGCAGCTGAATACTGGTCATGCTACAAACCGCGGTCAGAAAGAACAACATACTGAAAGATGTGCTAAAATCGCTGACAACATAAGTCTCTAAATGATCATTTCCGGGCGGATCACTGGTGATTAATAAATCAATTCAGACGAGCGAAGAGTATTGAGTAAAACAACCCAGAGGTAGAATCACCAATTGAATGGCATGCGACAAGTGCATCGCCGTGTGGAGATTGATTTTTCAACACGGCTTTCCATTGTTGGAATCACGCGTCGGCCCGTTCCGTGTAAAACCTTATTAGTACTGCCCCGCTGGCTCTAGCGTTGAGCCAATCTCCTCTTATGGGGCTACGGCAGTTCTCGTTCCGCGGCGTTCGGCACGGCACTCCTACGTGCCCCACTGGACATGGCCCACCCAACACCAAGGTCAAGTCGGTGCGGAAGTTGGGGATTGCAGGTCATCCTTGGACGACGTTGATATACAGGTGTTCTACAGATAGACATTGTACGAAATAACATTATCAGTATCTTCATTATCGTCTTGCTTGGACATTTAAAATCTGCTTTCAGAGACAGAGGGAGGGATTGAACTTTATCAACAAGCCCATCGTTGATGGTTCATGGTGCATAAAGCAAATGCTCCATCTCCCCTTCATGCCAGCAATTGCGAATCGACGTCTCCCTATCAAGACTATACCAGGGTATTAGTATTCATTTACGGTATAATGGGCGCGTAGCTCATTCTTCTGTAATACCATGCCACCCAGCCAGTTCGAGTACATGAGAGACTTTCGATATTATGAGAGGTACAATAATAATATTAATACCCACGCGGAGAGTATGACCGATGCTTGACATTAGTAATACTAGCTTAGTAACATGCAGCGACGCGAATAACGGCTGCATTGCACGGTTTGTGTTTTCCAGGCATGACCAGACTAATACTGAAATAGTACAAGAGCCAATTAGTCTTCGATACCTCATCTAGATAGGAATTATCCAGACATGTTTAGGGCATTTCGTTACCCAACACATGACAAGGAAGCACAATGAGGAAGCGTGTTTAAAATGTTAGATGGGCTGGAAAAAAGTGGAAGAACTGGTTAGTGGTCAACTGGCGTCATTTGTGTGTCACTATGTCATGAGACAATTCTTTTAACAGTGCTCCGATTCATGTTTGACTATGCCGATTTAAATAGAGCGCAATAATAGTGGCAGTGATATTCTTATGTCTTTCATCTCGATCTCTAGAGCCACTACATCCCCGTCGACAATGGCTCAAGTGGAACTAGGTTCAAACTTCACAACCATGTCCATCTATCTAACTGTGGGGGCTAAGATAGGGAATTGAGAAGTTGGGTGTAATGAGACCAGCATTAACGCATCATGTCAATTGACAATGATCTTCATTATCAGACACCAGGTGACATATCATTGGCGAACTATTGAGCCTGGATCAATGCAATGAAGTGGTTGACGTTTTGTGAAAGAATACTACGTTGCGAAGTTGATCTTGAATCTCGTGTCCCTGATTTGACTTCAATGTGGAGAGTAGCAATATTAAAGCATAGCAATTTACTCAGTGAGCAAGGTTCCGAAACCATCTTCATTGAGTGGTTAGTACACGTTTAAGCAAGATATGCCTTCGGCGCCCTGCATCAAGAATCATAGAAAGTAGGGCATAAGCGTAACCTTAGAAACCATCTTCATGTTTATGAATTTATCTACTCATATCGGTAGACACAGGTTTACCGAGAATAGTCCGTTGTTTATCCGGAGTTTAAACGACCCTACAACATACCTTGCAGTAGCTTTGACAAAATTGAATGATCCACTTCCCCATGCCGAAGGTTCATGCGGGGCCGCCTCGGACCGTTGAACCTTAAAAATGCTCGACCCATTATTTTCAGAGTGTCACGTTTGGTTTCTGGCGTTGAATGTCGCTATAAGTCCTCTGGCAGCATTCTTGGACAGATTTAAGCTTACGGTAGTCTCATTTCCGCATTGCATGTAACGGGGAGAAATTCACACGGAAGCCAATCCCTTATGGCAAAGAATAATAATGTTGAATGTGAGCTAATTGATTGTAGGTCTCACTAGTGCTCTGGACAATTAACGGATAGTAGACGGGTGGAAAAGAATCTGGATATATGTAAAGGCCGATCCTCGGGAGATGGGAACATTGAACGTACCTATCTCTGACAGCTGGTTACCCATTTGCCAGCAGATAAGCCAAGTGCCCAAGTCTAATAAAGAAAGAAAGTTGACCGATGACGATGAAGATCAGATGCACAGTGGGGGCAGTAGCTATCAGACATTGAATCTTCGTGACTTTCTATCTCCCATCTGTCTTATGTCCAGTGTCTTTACTATGACTGTGCTGTATGTATTTGTTATCCTTCAGCTTCCGGAAGTAGGATTAGATTTGCAAGCTACTTCAGTTTCCTCTAATAAGTCTAAGATTGAGTATCTACTGCGTGGTGTGTCGATGTCTCCCACGGACTCTAGTTTAACATTGTCCTACACAAGGTCTCCCAGTAGAAATAATTGAGTTCCCAGTGCATATTCCCTTTAAGTCCAACCTTCACAATCTCATATAAACGTATTTAAATGGTATCTTGTCAATCATATTTTACAAGTTCATTCTCATTCTCATTCTCATTCCTTCTCTCACTTTCGTTTATTATTCCTCATGGCACGTAACCGAATTCTACGAAACAACCATAACATCACTTTCTGACTCTCAACGTCCACCTGTGTTCCGGCAGTCTACATTTGCTTCACCATTGCCACAGATAGCCAAGCGTCGCTGTATCTGTTACGCGGTGTCCTTCAGGCAACTTAAGATGCGGACATCACCGCCAAAGAGTAAGTTCCAGTAGTGCACTCTGCTGCCGCTAATACTATCGAGCGTGGTATCCACTTACCCGTGATCTCAATGATGCCTGGCCATCTCAACCTATACGTACTCACCCAATCGCTCTCGCCTGCTCGTACACGGAATGGAGAGAGATAGATCCCACTGTTTTTGTGACTAAACGCCTTTTCCCAAAGCCTCGACCAGCTGACGCCTTGTGGTGTCACGATGATGGACTGGACGACTGTGGCCTGTAGCCAGTCCCCTCCAACCTCTCCGCTTGCGCTTACAACTTATTCCTCAACCAGGACACCTTTCCGTTTGGAACGTAGCCCGACTATGTATAACCAATTATCAAAGGAATACTGTAAATTCTCTAACAAGTCATTGACGTCGACTGCTTCCCGGAGTTCCACGTGGAAGTAAAACGCGCGACCCTCCAGTCACTGGTTACATGCTGCGCATAGACACGCGTCTGCATGCGAGACGCGCCTTCGGCTCTAATAGTAGCTTCGCGCCTAATGGTCCAATTAGCTTACCTTCAAATGAAAGATGGCGAACATTCACCATCTTTCCGTATTGACAGAAAGCAAACTAACTTTCACAGTTCCAGAGGCAGTGGTTTGGGATAACTAAATGACAAGGCTGCTGAACGAGGCTGGCCATGGATGCACAATTACGTGATCAGTCGTCGCTACTGGTACCGCAGTGCTTCACATTCACCTTGCCTCCTACATTATCTTTGCCCATTTTATTAGTAGAAGATCCTCGTGCTACTTCAGTTTCCATTGAATTACGTATCTCCTTGCCTGTACTCATTGATGGTTGCGCCCGGTTGACTCGCGGACTTTGCACGTCGATTAGTTAATCACCTCAACCCTACGTTTTGACATTCGTTTATTCTCTGTCCTTTTCAAGCTTTCCAAAGGAGCTCAAAACTCGGACATTGACTTTCAAAGCTTCACTCATCGACTATTCTATGAAAGAAGGATTGAAATTTGATTGATTCGCAATAGTGACATGGCATTACGTAGTTCAATGTCCACGCTGGAAGATATGGTCTTGAAGTCTTGTTTACCTCATGAAATAGAAACAAGTTGGATAGTTATAATTATATCATTAAGACTCATATTTGAAGATGAAAGGCACAGTTGTCATAGGTACAGCTAATGACAAACTCTGTCTATTACTATTGTATGTGTATGTACTCTCGCTAACTTCAGTGTAAGTGAGAGAAGTCCCAGAAACAACCTACAGCTAGTGACTAATGATAATATTTAAAGACAATCATATGTCGATTTCACGTGTCTATGGATGGCAGTGAGTTAATCTTTACCTCAAGCTAGGACGGGAGCTTAGGTCATAATAGTTTGCAGATAAAGACAGCATTTATTTAACTTAACGAACTCGCACCTCAATAGTTAACCTGTCTACAGACTTTACTAAGCGACATTTTACGATCTATTGCAAAATCTGCTTTCAATTAAAACTAATTATCAATTGCAGAGTTCTTATCTTGAGATAGGACTAACCTAACATGCAGTAAAGCTTAACCTTGTTAGAAATTGCTCTAGCGCATCTCGTCTCTATTAGACTGCTATTCCTTCCGGTTTATAAGGAAGTGAAATAATATACACAACCGAATTATAAAGTCTCAAGTAAATAACAACCTGTCTTGGAACTCCAAGACCATATCTCAATTTAATGTTTAACATTCACTTCCAGGATGAGTAGCTCCAAGGACAATAATTGAAAGATCATCCTGTTTCTTCTAGGCCTTATGTCGTTTAACTGTTGATGCGGATTGGGCACGATATTCTATCGGCATTAATGACAGCAAATGAATTCACTCAAGCTCCCTTTCTCTCTTCTACCAAGGCCCATTGTGGTAACAGGTTGTACTGACGTGGGCCACGTGCACAATGTTCTGCTCACTCAAATTGCTACTCTTGACCTCTAGCAAGAACTGCTGAATGTACGGAAACGAGGACGAGTCGATAACTGAACAACAGCAGGTGCATGCTGAATCTTCTACCATTCAAAGGGGGTGATCTACGTGTCATGCGGTGCGCGGTAAACGAAGTTGCCGGAGATGACCGAAACGAGACAACAAGCACAGGCAGTCAGACGTGCCGTGCGTCATAGTGCTGAATATCGATATGTTTCATGGAAATGTTCATCAATCCCATAAGGTATTGTCGCTGTGATTCAACGCTAGGTAATAATGACGAGAAGCCTTCCCTTGAAGTCCCCATAATGCTTGATGTTGCCCCGGAACACTGGGGTCCCCGAAGATAATAGTTGCATTCGGTGTCTAATGAACGACATATATTAAAGAAACTTTCTTTGCCATTCAGCATTTACCTACTCTATGTATGAGTACTTCATCCTTCTTCGACGCTTCTTGAGTTGATCAGCAAGCAGAGGAGCACTAAACAACCTATCGTCGCACCGCTGAGAGGTTGGCGTCGCAGCTACATCAATCGAACGGTGCTGATGCAGTTCTGACCAATGACTTTAGAGCTGGAAGAGAAAGGTTAACTTATACAGTAGGTCTGATTTATAAGTTGAATGTAATTGTATACTACTGTCATAGTTGGAATGTAGCTAATGCACAGCGATACTCTCCACAACTACGAAATGGCTATAGCAGTGTGCAGTGCTCTGACGAGCGACTCTCGTGCCATCCATTTTCGATACAGATTCTCACGAAGAGTCAGTACATCCCTGCCCAACACCAACGTACTTGGAAAGGATGGAATTGAAACACGGTATTAACACATCAAAACAACGCATCAGGAATACAGAAACCCTCCCAGTTAGATTACTAATTCCGACAAGACTTACTAATCACAACATCAATTACTAACTACAGCATCAATTGTTCTGATACCTGAATGCAATGCCCTAAGCAGCTAATGCCCAATGTCTATTGTTTGTAAGAGCTATACTGGATTATGAGTTAGATGATATATCTTGGGCCATTAAAGTTGGCTTTACATTGCCAAACTTGAAGTTTCCGAATGGTGTCGTTACTGCAGGCCAGGCATCCTAGAATAGAGTCTATACGCTTCTTAGCGACAATCACTACGAAGCACAGAAGTTAGGTAACAAAATAGGGGTATTGATTGACCTTAATCTATTTTACCTGAGTTTTCAATCTGGTTGACGTTTCAAACATTCGAGTCTGTTGGAGCTTACTGTAGCTGTAGTAGTACTGGAGATAAGGTTGAGTTGTGTAGCCACGAACATGTTAGGAGACTATTTACATGAAGGCGTGAGAGGAATTGAGTGTACCTAAGCGACAAAGAGCTTACTATTGTCAAATTGTATTGCGGAACTATTTTAGACAGTAATGATCTTGCCTAGGTAGGTGTTATTTACTAATCTGTAGTTGGGATCGAGAGTTAAGGTCACTGAGTACGTCTTAAAGGGTTAAAGACAATGGTTACTTTAGAACTTAAGCACTTGTTAATAGGTAATACAGTTCTCTGCAAAGAATATTATTCCCAGCATTTCTGGACATATACAGAATAACATTTAAGACTCTTGACTGAGTATACTTAATTACTTCATATGCAAGCTGTATTCTTACAGTTTTAGTCAGAGCTGTATAGTACTAAATTAGGCATGATAGCTATTTTGCAGGAAGACCTTAATTAAAGCTTAAAGCCAGATCTATAGAGCGACAATAGTCTTCTCTTCTT
Organism: Fusarium pseudograminearum CS3096; assembly: GCF_000303195.2. Lineage (NCBI taxonomy): Eukaryota > Fungi > Ascomycota > Sordariomycetes > Hypocreales > Nectriaceae > Fusarium > Fusarium pseudograminearum. Next base: position 296,844 of record NC_031954.1, on the reverse strand, counting down.
TTCTGAGTTTAAACAGCATATGTATTAATACTACATTAATGCTCTATAGACGGTCTTAAAAAGAATAGGAAAGAGCAGTATTTAAGGTTTTACTAGGTATAACTATAGTGGATGTCTATATTCACTTCCTATGTTCATTATTCCTACATTAGGCGACAGAGATATCTTGCGCTTAATCTTCATATGTAAGGATGCTATTCTGAATACTGATTATGGCTATAGAAATACTCTGTTGTTATGGGTCTGTCTTCCTACATAGATTTAATGCCTTGGGTAAGGACATGTTCTACCTGTGTTATGATACTCGCACTGCACTATTTAAACTTGCAATAAATATTGTTCAACCTCATGCACTTCCCGACATGCTATACATGTGATTGTGGGTTGTTGTAAAGACAGTATCATTTGATACTGGGATAGAATCGAGGATCGGACGCCCTTGATCACGCGCTCAAGACTCACATGTAGAAGGCGCCAGACCCCAAAATGACCATGTATTTAGATGTACTGGTTCTTCCTATAATGATGACGTTTCTGTTTAATGTCGCAATGGTCTCATTAATCTTGGCAACTAAATTGTATATGTTGCTGGTTGTGTTTTTAAGAGCGCGTAGCTAGATATTGCAATCCCTATAGTTCTTGCCAGGTGTATTGGGTTTACGCAATGGATTACGATCCAAATCCACGTTCTGTATATGAAGAATTTGAATGAGTTTTATTGAGCTTCCACGTCGCCCCCAAATTAAGAGAAACGCACTGCTTCATTTGGATCAGTAGCCTTGTACAGAAAAGGCTAGGTCAATTGTTGCCACGCATTTACAGAGACGTGTCTATATGGAAACAGAGGAAAGCCAAACTCATACTATTGGCGTCTTGGTCCATTAAGCAAGCAGTCGCCATACACCAATCAGTGAATGCCATCGTTCAAATTGAGATTGACTCATGGACAGGCCGGGTAAAGCTCGGATGTACCACGCAACTTGTGTCGCGTGACATATCTGTCCGTCATTACAGCATCCTGGTTGCGTTTCATATTCTCCAATCATAGAAACATGTCGCGTGGATTCTAACAATTGACATTAGCGTTTCGGCGTCCATTTTCTCTCATGTCTGGCTGGTCGTGGTGGGTGCATCCGTCTTTCACGGCTTCGGCATCCGTGTTATGGAGACGGTTCATGCAAGCACTAAGGATCGTGATCCTTAACTAAAGTGGTGGGGTATCGCCGCCAACCCCGCGCTCGAATTCGGTCTGACTGTTCCGGTTACCCCGCCTCTGGCGCCATGGCTGTGTTGTATCATGTGATACGATAAACATTACACGACCAGACCACGCGATGAAAAACCATGCTTCCCACAATTGACATACTCGGGAACCGCCTTCCGTGTCCGCATTGGGTTGCTTTCAATTGTCATGGTTACTGTTGCAAGCAGGACGCTTCCGGACCTAACCCTTTCCTAGTTGGTTCCATGTTCAAACTCTCATCGTCATCTCAATAATCCATCCGTCAACATGACATCTTTGACGGCCTACAATAAAGTCATTTGTCAAGGAAGTTGGCACTTTAAATAAATAGACCTTTGTTCAATGCCCCAAGACTACCTATCTTTCTATTGATGATGGCAATAGACACCATATGCTACAAACTCGCCAATGGTATGTGGTATACTTCCAAGCACACCATTGCTGTCAAAACAGAACATATATTCATGCAATTTGTAGTTCTGGGTTGTCTATTTGAATACTGAAGCTCCGGTCTTTCCATAACTGTAGTGTCATCACATGGTTTGCTCGTAATTAAAAGTCAGGCATGGTAACTATTGCTACACAGGTCATGTGTACAGAGCTAAACACGACGGACTGTTATTGCGTGTTTCTGTTCAGCTCTGCTTTCACTGACAATCATCCCGGGTAGTTGAGTCTCAACGTCTTGGCTTACCAATTGATTGAAAACCGTGCAGAGCATTTGACACACTTGCCATCCTGTATTGGGGCCGTCAAAGGAAGGGATTACAGCAGCTAGGCCGATAGTAGAGAATCAATCCCTTCCATTGTTCCCATCATTCATGCAGAGCAAAGAGCTTCCTTGGTAGCTTTATTGCCCACTTCCCATCAGCTCTGTGTTTGATACCACTTATGTCCTACAACTGTGTTTAGAATAGTGTGTTCTCCTTAGCGGAATATGTCATGCGCTTTATTAACCAAGCTAATACTCACTTGAAAAGGCTTGGTACGGCTGACGTAAGACGACGTATGGATACATTTCCAAGATAATTATTCCCGGGCTTGCATTAATATACATTCACCCTCAGTCTCAATACGGGTAATACACAGCTCACATCATGTCTGCAAGGTTGTATCTAAGCATGACATCATAGCATTTCTAATTGATTCGCGTTTGAATAATGCCATATCGTGAGTATATTAACAAAGGTATCTTAAGCAGTCTTTGCTGTCAATTCCAGCTCGAGAGAGATATAATATAGTGTGGATAATACCCAATTAATTAATAATATAGTATAACTTGTATATATGAAGCTAACGCTAAGTTACTCAGTTAAAATAGAGTATTAAAATGAATCCAGTTGCCAGGCTGATATGCAATTCAGTATAAATCTAACAATTACAAGGCATCATGATAATGGAAGTTGTTAATATAGAGAATGTAGAGGGTTTATCTAATAGACTGGATATTACTTGCACGCCGGATCACACTTGATACGCCATTATACACTGCTGATCTTTACATAAGTCCTAGAGTAAGTAAAGCAAATACTGTCTTATCTGCAGTTACTTTTCTTTTTAATATTATGCAATATTGGGGAAACGCACTATAAATAACAGAGCTACAATGCCATTCTCTTTCCCATTACAACCCTCTCACCCTATAGAAATAGTAACACAGAACGCTTAGACTTATAATTACATTCAGCTACCGATTAAACATACCATATAATTGCTCAGCCTTTACACTAGAAGCAATCTAAGTATAGTCTATAAGTCGGTTTAATATGCTGTCTAAATAAACCAGTTACGCAGATACCCCATATCTTAACATAGCATTATTCCGGAGTAGGTTTAGGTGCTTAATACAAGATTTAACGCATGTGAGCATTCGAGTCATAATGCTCGAAAGTGTAATTGAAGATGGAAACCTTATCGTTAGGGATACAAGATTGCCAGTAGGGGGCAGATGAATGGCTTCATTGTATAAGGGGACTGGCTTTTGATCTAATATTATTGTAATATGAGCTCGTCGGTTGACCCGAATCTCAGATTTGGAATAGAACGTTACAACGTATCATTTTGGCAATCGGAAGTTGCCATTTCGAAGTAGGATTCATCCAAATATTAACGGATACATAGCGGCCGTTGACTTTGAAAGAGCAAGTTCTAACATCTACGCACAAGGTGCGGCTTCTACCTCCATTGAATGGATCTCGGATTTGACACAGTCACGTGGTCGGTTATCCATAAAACGAAGGGTAGGCATAGATCCAGAACGAGACATCACGCCGATATTTACTGAACTATTCTTGGACCAAGACACATAATGATAATGCGATCATATCACTCATACCACATTCTTCCATACTCACCATCCACACAATTCTGCATCAGACAGGTTGTCAAACCTGACAATTAATATTACTGCATGGTTCAAGGCGGTGGGTTGTCCAAACATTCGAAATGTGTGTTGAAGATAGGATGTGATTAGACAAAATACAGATCAGTTATCTATCTTGATGGTCAATTGCACATTGATACATAAATTATTGTAAAATCTCCCTTATAGGAAGGCTGCTAATTAATTCTCGATGTGTATGAGAGTTCAACAGGGATCGCGTCTCTCAGTATTCAATTGCTAATGCGCCTTCCACGTTCACTTATATGACGTGCAAAAGGTTGACAACGATGGCTGTCACAAAGATCAAAGATCCTACAGCCGTAGCAGCATAGTCACGATGTACAAGAGCGTTGAACGATGAGAGATTCACTCTGGAAATTGACATGATGTAGTTCCATTAACGTTGGGTACCTGACACAAAGCATGTTGCCAATGATAAAGACACTCCAATCTATTCTCGACAAGACTTGGGTCGTGTGGGCCAAGTACGCTGGGAACGAGAATAAATTTCATGGTATCGCTGTACTGTAAGCAGTTTGTGTTCTTATCCATTTGTTTCAATATCTCCGTGACTGTCGGGACAGGCAAGGGAGTCACTGCACTACCACGACAGCGTATATCCGACTATGAGGTGTGTACCATCATCAAAGCAAATCCCATGAAGACCGCAACTCTTCAAGATCCAGATCCTGCCTTGCTGGCAATTACCAACTGTGAAGCCTTCCAGGGCATCCTGTGCTTTAAACCGCATTTAAATAGCTTAGCGGCAGCCACAACGAGGCACACCTGGGCATCCATGTATTTGGTCCTTTCATACAGATGGACCAATCTGTGTTAGCACGAGACATCCCACCTACCAATTACTGAAGGCGAAGTAGTGTTGTTGTTACGCCTATTAATCACCTTTCTCAGCCGATACAATACTCTGCCTCTTTATAGCTGGAAGTTGTTGTTTATAATGGTTTACTTAATAATGCAGATGTCGACATCACGCCAGGAGACAGACTCCTGCAATAGAGGTGCAGACAAGGGCAACCTTGTCTCGCCTGCTGATGTATTCACTGATGATATCCAGCTACGTGAATTGATATGTCATTATTTATAATTCGGGCAGATGGGAGGTACAAATGATACTCGACCCAGGGTTTGTCGAATGAAATACCACTGAAGATTGATCTGATGCTTTCCAAAGGCGCCTTTACCTAAACGTTGCGAATCTGGTTCGAACTGTAAGTATCTAAATTGTTGGCCCAAGTTGCTAACCACTGTGATACGGGTCAGAGGTATGTTAGACACCTGAGATGACTGAAGTACTCGTGGTGGAAAGTAATCATTGCTAGCACATGACTCGAAAGTCAGGCAATGATCTATCTATTGAGGATTCCTCCGTGATGCAATGACCGCCGATTGCATTGAATCTATTTTCTATGATCTCTTAAGCCACTTCACTAATCGAACCGTATGGTCTGAGTCTCATGCCGACCTAAGTGTCATGTGACACCACATTTAACACCAGTAAGAGGCTCAGCAGACGTCAGAACGCAGGTCTTGACCCTTGAATGTGGAATATTGAGACTATGTAGGTATGACTATATCTCGATTGTTTACAAGGAATGTCGACACTCATCGGCACTTGATCCATAGCTGTGAGTTAAGGGAGGGAAGGCTTCTTCCAATTGACAGCCAAACTCGCCTGGCGCTTGTTGAATAAAATAAGAAACGATGTCATCTGTTGTCTGTAGCGTTGGAGTAGATCACATAGTCTACACCTAATTTAGCTATTGTAACACCTTTCGTTAGCTGTAAAGCTCAATAAAGTCACTGGTACAGTTAATTTAACCTATCGTTTAAGTGCAAGGTATACCAGCGACATAGCCCTTGGATTAGATTTATAGTATTAACTTCCTATGAATTAATGCCACGTCAGGTCCAGTGTTTAAATTAACTACAGAATACAGACTAGATTTTAGAGCCGCTGATTATTGACTTAATATTGTTTACTATTATTAATGGTTATAATAATGCAGGTACCAGGGGAGCCTACAGTGCAAACCACGACATGACCTATGTTCAAATAAGACATTATAATAGATGCAGCCCACTGGATTTATTTTCTTTGTTTCAAAGTCTATGATTCTCACTATGAGATTAGTTTCGAGAAATTCGAAGTCTACTCTGCCAACATGATATCTGAAGACATTGTAAAACAATTACTCCCTGCATTTGACTTTCAGGTTGTTTTCTCTGCTATATGCACCTCGTCTAATGCACAGAGAGAATAGAGGTTTTGAAAGAAGGCATGTAGTATTTTAGACAGTTATACCGAGGCTATTGTGATTGGTACATCGCAGAACGATCTTGGGAATGGAAAGGCATCCAATATACAGTACTAGAACTCGACTTACACAAAGTGCAAGTGCTCAATTTACTAACGTTATCGTAGAAGGATAAGTATTTCTTATGTTTTACCCGAAATACCTATCTCATGTTCCCAGTACCTGTTAGCGGATGAGTAGCAAATGTTATGTTAGTGACTCCTCGACTGGGTCTTAGTCCTCTGAAGCTATAACGGAACCTACGGGGGTCCGTTTGCCTGCAAGGTTTGAGCATCTTCCCTTGTTCCCCGAAGTGGACGCTGGCGGCGTGCATTGATTGCTTTTGGCCCTGGACTTGGGGTGTAACTAAAGATGGCTGCGTTCGGTCGTTATGACGGTTCTTAAAATGTGTACAGCATGTTTCGTTACATCTTTAGCTAAATGCAGTGGTCCTCTACGACAAAGAATGGCTTTAATGGAGATTAAGCCTTATCTCGGGATTCGTTGTGTCAGCGCTAGACGAAAGAGAACATATTCACATAATTACCCAACCTAACAGGCCCGAATGTACAACACAGTCCTATCCATAGTCTCTGCCATTAAAGCACTAACACAAGACTTAATAATATCAACTCTACTATTTATATAATAATAGAACTCCATTATAATTTAATGTGTATAGAAGCTATTTAAGTTAATTGTAAAATAGTGTAAAGATACCCTATGATAATAGATAGATGCAATATTATGCTGCACTATCTCTTACCGTCGTCATTTTGCTATGTGTCGCAATAACGCTTATTAAGTTAGTCTAGCTATAAAACTATCGACAAGTTCTAACTACATAACGAAAGGAAAGACAAGTTATTTTCTTAGTCTTGACTAATTTATTAACTTACTGAAAATAACTACCCGCTGTTAACTCGATGGAGAACAATCCCTGCCGGGGTCGGAATATTGTCCCCGGGTAAATACTGAATATCAGCAAGGGTTGAAGAAAGACATTAAAACAATAGACAAGGAATACATAACGGAATGAGCGCTCCCGATGATTGTACATATTCATGGCGCTTTATCAGGCAACACGCAGTAAATAAATGCTTGTTTATGGTTCTACTTCTATAGAAGATCATAGCTACAGAGGGGAAAGATATAGAAATTTAAACAGAAACCATTTGAACACCATATTGTCAGGACATGAGGCGAGCGGTTTCTAGCTGAACAGATGCGATTAAAGAGTCCACGTTGAATCCATATTGTTACCACCGTTGCTACTACTAAAATGCCTAGCATGGTCTATATAGCAGCTTGCTAAGGATCAATAGCGTGGGTAAATGCATTAATATATATTTCACGAGAATACTGTTGATGTCAGTTCCACAACACTATACAGGGGCAGATTTGAGCCCTGTGGCTCATTGACTTGCTTACTGTTTCTTCTATAATGTTGTACGGGTTTTTTTTTTTACTGTTAAACTTATATCTCTTAAAAGATCGAATGAGTACTTCATTTATACAGGGGCAGATTATCTAAGGTTGCAAGAGTTTACAAGGCCCATCTTCTACGTAATGAGACAATGAGTCAGGCTAAAGATCGTGATTTGGAAGGCCGATGTAGGACTTATCCTTCCAACTCACAGTCACTTGAAGTACTGAAGCCATTCTTTGCGTAATGGTATGCTGTGGATCTTGCTAATGTGACGAGAAATGTTCAAGTAGAACATAATCATCAGATTATGTAGTGACAACTGCAGAGCCACCCTTTGAGGCATTGAATCTTGCGATTTTATCATTAACAATACGAAGACTTGGTAAACTGAGTTCGTTGCACTCCCTTGCCACTACTGTCAGTGCGCTTGTAGCAGCAATTTTCATATCTCCAGCACAGTTTTGATGGAGCCATAGTGAGAGAACCAGAATGACAAAGCCAAGTTGGGAAGCGTTCCGGGTTTTCTTCGGGTCATTCTCGGTAGTGGGCGGATCAAGTTCGTGGGCAAAACATGTACAAGTGCGAGGTACAGTGCGAGGGTGTTTCTCACACTATGTACTCACCTGATGGCAGAGCCGATATGACAAGTGCTGGAAGTCCCCACTGCCCCTGCGTCTTTAAATCAATGCCCCATGTTCCAAACTCTAACCTTTCACCCCGCTACTCCACCCTTCCCGTCACGTCATTGCTCCTGCTCTGCCGGCGTTTCTCCGTGAAGAGCAATCGTCCACTTAATGCACACTGCACCACGTCTAACTTTTCATCGGTCTCTTCCCAAGTCATTGACAATCTCCCCTCCTCAGTTGAATTAAATCTATACATTAACTTCACTAAAACCTCAAATTAATTACGCAGGCTAAATTCTCCTACCTCTCATCTGTTCAACAGTTAGGACCTTCAATTCAAGGTGTACCGAAACGTCTAGAAATGCTACAACTCGACAGTCATTGTATTACTCCTTCAGTCGCGCTTCATTCACGAGGTATTTTGGTCATGCCATAATGTCGCCAGACAACCAATAAGCTCGAGGAGTTCCACAATAGAATTCAACTCCAGATGCCGTCAGAAATCTCTACCGATGCCCCTAATCTCGTGGCTCCAGAAGCTTGGTCCAACGCGACAATGAGATCGAGGCTTGTATTAATATAATAACTGATATGTCAATCGTTCGATCTATACCAAATCATTGTCCTTTCTCAGCCATTAAGTTTATATTGCGAAAAAAGATAATATAAATTAACATATTTATTAAATGTAAATGTCGTTTAATTACTATAATGCTGGGGTCTCTGACTGCTACAGTACGTAGAGCATGAAGAATTGCTGGTGTTTGGAATTGATTACCAAGGCATAATCTGTTAGCTCGCTTTAGTCCTGTTGCTAATGTCATTCAACGTCGTTCAGAATATGTTACTCTGACGTAAACAGGTCCTGGATCAGTTACCATCCAGCTACAGTATGCGTCTCGATTGACCTACGCAACCCATTAAATCGATTGAGTACTGTCTGTCAGTCACCATCAACACTCAACGTCAAATACATTTGTTTCACGTCTACTGTATGTTGGAAATACAAATCTACCCTCATAAAACCCGAACCATGTCTCCAAGTTTATCTTTGTCCCTATCGTGATACATGTTATGAACTCTAGATTGAAGCTGTTGGTTCCATAGGTTACCCGCTTGATCTAAAGAAACGAAGGAATGACAATCACTGGCAAACTTCATTTGCTGTCCGAAATCAGAAACAAAGTACTGCCCTTGCCTGTGTTGAATACGAACATTTGAGAGAAATTAGGTACCCAAATGTCCTGTATACCAATGCAATGCATGGATTGATAATTGAACCGTCATCCCTACAGCATCAGAACAATAACATGACAGTGAATGTTCAGCAGATACAATGACGCGCGAGATGCCCAAACTTGGCCACGAAACCCTGTGATGATAAACACAGGGTGGGTGGACCTCTAAAGCTTCAAAAACATTGCATCTCAACCGATGACTCATCAGTCAGGGGCCCCGACTTCTGTTGGACACATTGTTCCGGAGTACTCCATGATGAACCTCGGTCGCTCTTGGTTACTCACCACTAGCACCAGATGTGGAGAATGTAGATCGCACATCGTAAGTTTCTACCATACTCATCGGGATCCTCATGTTGTCAGAGATGGGTAAAGGTAAGGCAACTTGTCTATCAAGCCAATAGAGGATACGATACTGCTGACAGAGACTAACTGCTAATCTCTGCCAGGTTCAGGAAGGGGAAGATCATCGGAAAAGACAGTCAGAGGATTGCATTTGTTCAGCGCATATCCCGAGGAATTTGGTAGAAATGTATGGTAGGCCGTCACTCCACTGTCCATTTCGTCTTCCAAAGGTGAGCCACGTCTGATTCTTGTTCAAGAAGAACTTCTTCGTGATTGATCATTACCTCAACAAGAGCATTTGACCTGACCGTGTCCTATCGCACTTCTCGATTATAATTGATGATACGACAATGCTTAAACTGACAAGATACTAGACACGTAAGTGTGACTCCATCACAGTTTTGCAGGTTATATTGCCCTCTTCGTAGTTCTCTTCAGTACCTTATCCATAACTGAACATACAAATCCATTAGGCCAGTCACTAAACAATTAATGATCGACAGGGCTTACGACTGCACGCCGTAAAACTCTCAGACGTGCTCGCATCGAGAGAACATATCTATTAGTTGTTCACATCCTCGCAAATTCACTAGTATACTTTGTCCTATCTTCGATGACTTACCGATGTTTCCCTAACGGCGCTTGGATAATCCAACCCAACATCTTTCAATAACAACTGAACGATGACATATGAAGGCGCCGTAATAGATATAACGAAACAAATACCTTTTGATCACGGTTGAGTATATTTCGAGGTCTTGCTAGGTTGGGTTGACAGGACTTTCCTCATCCGCCAAACACGATGAACATTCATAGAATTCGGTGGAGATTGCTGGCTAGATGGCGAATCATTCATGGCACCATTGATTGCTCTAGTAAAATTAGTCAGCTGATGTTTGATTGAGCAAGTTCCACATGCGACTGAAGGATTGGGGAGACAGTCTGAGATTCGTCCAAGTGCCAGGAACCTCAAACGGAGCGATAACTTCAAACTCGCAATCGGGGTCGAGCATCAAAATTGAAGCCGCGTTTCAAGACCAACACAAGAAAGCAGCAGAACACAGCGAGGACGTCGAATCTTGCGAAGTTGTTAGCAATATTCTTTCCAGATACATCCCATAGAATACCACCCCGCAAGTATGGTTACTGAGCTTCCACTTCTGAATTTGATCAAGATCTTAACAAACTCTTTATCTGCGCACAGCGCTTCTGATTCGAGTATGATACACATTCACAGTGAAGTACTGGTTCAAATAGAGATTGTCACTGTCCGTCTCAGTTGTGCTAGCGTGTTTAATCTATAAGCACAACAGTTGCTTTTAGCACCAGCTCTTAATGGACATGATTCAATTGAGAGCTGTGCGTGGGTGAGCAGCTAAAACTAATTGACGTGGCCAGCTACCGTAATGGATTGTACTTGAGAGCAACAAGAGATTTACATATGATTTGTATTCGAGGTTGGTCCATTTGAAACCGGGAGAGAACCTCTCACTGTTGGACGACACAGTTGGGAACGTCGTGTCATGAGATGGATTGGTCAATTTGGACCCCACACTGCATGAGGAAATCATCGCGACACTGACCCACTATTGCCCAGTGCCGCGTGCCGGGTCATGCATGATCCCGCAATTCAATCAGACTCGACCCACAGTTGGGTTTCCACATCGGCACAGGCCGATGCCCCACGGCTATCACGGGCCGTGCCGCGTCGGCACCACGATTGACCATATTTGCCGGAGTTTACCCAGCCCACCAAAAACTTACACCACCATTACTCATCAATCTCCCAGCATCCATCAAGTTGCCGGCATTGCGCTACTCCATGTCAGAAACTTCACATCCCCATCTTCACCACTTTTTCACAACCACACCTCCTATAAAGGTACTATATAATATTGCTAAAGCTTGTTGCAAATGCATTGAGGTGTAATTGACTCAGCTGTCACCACCATACCTCTAATCGACAAATGACATTGTGTTTGCAACAAGCGGTACAAGCATGTTAATATTCGCTAACAGGTGCAACATTCGCCGCCTTGGATTCTTTGACATACCCGACGTTTCTGCTACTGTTAATTGTTGCCTCTGAAAATATGGAATGGTCAACGCGACATGATCCGTTACCTGCCTTGGTCTCGACCCCGTTGTTGGCGTCCAACTTGTTTACAATTATGGCGCATTCCCTGGCGACCATGTTAGTCTCGCGGGCTTGTGCCTATACTCGGTGTCTTGGATTGGACCATTGCATTCAAGTCTCCTAATGCGACCCTCACACCACAGTAACTAACGAATAAATTAAATGCAGCATGGCTGGCTGCATTTGGTCCGTATCGAACTTTTCTATTACTCGCATGTTCTTATGTTCATGCAGTGATTTGTATTGACAGCGTTTTTGACCAAGAGGTACAGCGAGCGTGGTCAGGGCGCAAGTATCTGACTCAACACAAAGGCTAAACAGTCAGATTTATTATGTGGCCTTGCACCGTCCGCCCGTTGGTTCTTTTCATGTACGTTGCTGGACAATGCGTCTCTATAGTCTAGGGACCATTGACCGAAGGATAGACTAGATAGCTCTCAAGTATTTTCTTCACGTGTCGAGTATCATATGTAATACGACGCAGAGTACATACAATTGTGATCATGCCTCTCACTCGCAATGGAGGTGTGGAGGCCACCTAACTATAACCACATATTGAACATTTTGATGGAATTATGCACCATGTGTGCCCTGCCACAATGGTTTATAGGCCAGAGAAAATGGTCAGTTGATGGCGCTCTAAAGGTCTTAATAACTGCGCGATGGCCTTCTGTTTGTTTTCATCTACCTAAGATAGTATACTGAACAGATTACTATAGATATGTTAACTTGCATAGCGCAAGCGTCTGTAGTGGCTGATATACCGTACATTTCCATGACATTGATCGCAGACCTCGCCGCAGAGGGGTATGGACAAGGTAAGTTGGCCATCCGGTGATTTTAATTGATATGTTCTCCAGAGGGTTGACCAAACAATTGAGTGGCTGCCACACGTTCAAGCAAAACTATGCCTTCGGCGCCCTGCATCACGAGTCATGGAAAGTAGGGCATAAGCGCAACCTTATCCCGCACAATAGAAAAGCACTGCTCTTCAACCCGATTGACCAAACAATGATAGCTTCTCTTTCATCTGTTATCCAGATACAGAAGGAATCGTCATAGAAGAGCCAGCTACCATGCATTAACCATGCATTAGTTGTCAGCTAACTACGATCAATTTCATGGAAATACACGGTAGTAGAGGCTTGCGGTACAAAGTCCCGATGCTGAATTTGTCATCATAATCATAGGCAAGATCGCGCGCTACACGCTACGCAAGCGTCTGCTTATTACTACTGTATAATCAACATGTACCTAGCCCAGTTACTACTCATCATGTCTATCGATGTAAAGAGAGGGAGTTACCCATATTTGTTCAGGTCTGTCCAGAGCCAATGAAGCCAAGCGACCGGGTTCCCAGTCCGCACAGAGACAAGAGGCAGTTTATTGTAAACCTCTGGCTTTTCATATGATGTTTCTTCTGAGAGAGACAGTAAGCTACGGCTCTTTAGCAAGCCAGTCACTAAATACTGCCTTTTCAATGTAGTAAATTTGGTATCGCGGTTTGAGCTGTATGTAGTTAGCGTGATAATCTTCTAGTGCAAAACTAGAGAGATATTGTTCCTAAGCCACCTAGATGGATCAAAACGCGCTACCAAATCTCATGAGTCCATACGGTATTTGGCTAATGCTATAACAGTAGATTGCTATAACAGCTCTGGCTAATTTAGAAGCTTCAAACTGATGGGAATTTACCATTGCCCTACGGAACTTGCTCAGTTGCTAAGGTACTTGTAAAGATGTCCATGCATGCCAACGAGCTTCCTCCTCAGCTTTTCCTACTCAACAACTCTCAAGTCTGGATTAGCCAGAGTGATAGTTTTTGACTCCAGGACATCACTGAAATGGGTTATACTACAAGTTTTCATTCGTAAAGGCTGTCCATCATACTTGCGAATTGTCATCTGTCTCATTTTCATGAAATCAAGGTGTTGTCAAAACATTCACAAACCTAGACCTAACGAGGCTCTGGGATCTTTTCATATGACGGAGTACTGCATAAGGTATGCGACGGGTATTAACGAACGTGATGCAAGGTCAAGATCACGTATATTCCCCCCCATGGATTGCCTTGACTCAGTTGTTAATATTTATGTCCGCAAACAAACGCATGTTCAAATTGCTGCATTACACAATGGGTTTATCAAAATCACCACACTATATTTGTTTATCAGCTTTGATCAGCCCAGTAAATAATCAATGCTATCCTTCGAGAGGGACGTACAAGGGCATACAGTCATCCTTGATGAAACAAATCAAGGCATCACGACTGTGACTGGGGGAAGATAACGGACAGCTCTTGTGATCTACTTTGGATACATAAGTCAAGTCTATCTCTATTCCAACCTAATTTCATAACCCCAAGACAAAACAACAGTGACTGCCCAAGACACAACACCAGACTAATAGAGAAAAGAGAGACTATAATTTATCTGCTTGCCCTCTGGCTAATCATCGGATAGTCAAGTTCCCTAACCCAGGCCCCACTCTGTAATTGACTCCACTCCTTAAGTGCTGCGGGATCCCAATTCAGACCCACCCCCACCCCCACCCCCACCCGAAGACTCCACTACATCTCCCGTCAGGTGATCTAAGATGACAATCCGATGATTAACCGACAGTTTGACAAATGAATAATACCCTTTCTTCCATTAATCATGAGGTCTGCATAATAGACGGAAGTAATCGACACGGCATGGTTCGGTGACCTGCCTCAGGCTTGATGTAGACCTCGATTAAGTTTGTGGAAATGTAGTAGCTTCGTTAACGCGACGTCCGACACTCTCGACCAATATCCCAAGGTTTCACAGTGGATTGCACATTGGCGAAACGACCTGTCTCCTTATCCTTTAAGCAATATCCCGTGCTGCACAGTGAAGATTTGCCCCGAACTCGGCGGCAACTCTGGTATTACGGCAATCGTTACAGACAACGGTCGGAGGGTCGAGTCCAAGAGATGGAACGTTACCACCACGTATCAAATAACACGAGGCGCTGTTGGCTGTTATTCAGACTTGTGTTTTGCTTGAGCTGGTTCAGTTCGCTTTGGGGGACGGTTTTGTCTATCGTAAGATCTTCAGGTAGGTCGGCCGCACGAAGGGAATCTCTAATAGGGACTCAGAGATCATATTACATCTCGCAAATACCCATATCTCGGTGTCATACCTCTGTAGGTGCACAGCCAACTCAACAAGTTCGGTCAGCAGCAGACAACTGGAAAACTAGTTTGACAGCGCATGTTGGAATGTTCATCGCATCCAAAATAGTCGCGATCAGTTCTACCACACATAGCGTGCTATTGATATGGCCAGAGGTAGAATAACTTGACCAACTTGTTGCTACAATTCATTAATTGATGGCCAGGTGATAAAACGGAAAGGTATATCTTATTGACAAGCAGTGAGAAACTCATAATAAACTGACATCTTGTGCAATCAAGGTCGCAGATATGTACAGCCCTTGAATATCTCAAACTCAGCCAAATATGACCAGCTCCGAAATGTGTTCCTGTATTATTTCACTCCAGTCTGGGGGCAGGACAAGGTTTTCATGTCACGTCCTCATCCTGATGACAAGGGAGGAGATGTATCTCTATTTAAGTGTACTTATCAGGCAAACCCAAATATCCCGTCAATGCTTTGTTTCACTGTTGTCGGTTTGTCAAACACTCAGAGACAGACAGACGGTCAGGAATGCTAATAGTTCTAAATTGAACGACGGTGTCTTGCAAAACCTCTGGCCCGTACTTAATCTTTATATAGTGTCCCGCGAGTCAATACATCCTTGCTCCCTGTCACTTGGAAGTGGATATTCACAATCACAATTACTCATTCATTTTAAACACACCACTACTGTGTTGTCAAAGCTATCATGTTTACCGGTGACTGTAGTTGTCGCTGGCAAGGTGTCGACGAGTCAACTGAGAAAACGCCAGATTATTAAACTTGCACAACGATAGGTCTGGCCTTCGAATCTGAAGAATGGTGTTTTCTCACGAATGCACGTTGTTAATCAATCTGAAGTTTCACGGTGCGCGCGAATAATTTCACGACAGTTGTAGATCTCCTCTAATAACACAGTCCAAATCTCTATCATGCTCTCGCCTCTAGTCAAATGGCTATATACTAGATAATGCATAATAATACACTCCGTGTTCAAGGCCTTCGAGTCTCCGAGTCTATCCTACCTCGTCCATAATTTTTATAGGACTAGATGCTCAACGTTCAAATTATATCTGTGTCTCTGATTGAAGGAAGTAGTACTTAGACACTCGGAAATAAAGCGCCCCTTAGGCATATTCATCACCGCCTGAGGTATCCGAATCTCATGAGTCCTATCTTGACGGGCAGAGATAACCTACCGCAGCATTTCGGGAAATTGGATGAGAAAAGTGAGTCGCTAAGGCATGTTATCTATGTCTATCACTTTTAGATATCATCTAGCCTGAATGATAAAGAACACAGAGGCTGTTATTAATTTGCTTAACTGCCAAGTTACCTTACCATACCCCGCTGTGGCTGGCTGACTTTTCTCGACTAATATCCGAAATATTACGGTAGTTCAGAGAGTAGATGGGTGAACAGTAAACATTGGCATTGAACTACCAGCACCAACGGTTTCATTGCAGCTAGGGTATGATCATAAAAACATCGAAGATGTTGAAAAGACCAGCAGACACGATAACAGTGGCGCCGACATCGATGCTGTTTTCCAAATACTCCTCTCAGTTGAAGTCAATTCCAGGGGCAAGCTCGATGGTCTTGACGCGCTGACAGGTACCGGGCTTGATGACGCCTCGTTGAGTAAGAATCTTGATCCACTCACCGCTCCGCCTCTTGTCGATCTTGGTGTCACCTTGATCTATGGCCTCGAAGAAGATATCACCTCGGGTATTTCCGAATAGGCGCTCATACTTGGCCACAGAATAGCCCTTCTCGCTAAACGTCATGGAACGACGAACACAAATGAAAGTATCCTTGTCGCGAATGATCTTAACGTGCTTGTTAGGTTCGTCAGTGTACCTAACATCGAGGTCATCTTATCTGCACTGACTCTCGGATTGTCCTGGAAGTCACCGTGACTCCCTCAGAAGAGCCAACGCATGCGCTGCAAGTAAGACGCTGAGCGACCTGGATTGCGCCCTGGTGACGGATTAAGCACTAGCTATCGATGTCCGCGTCACAGCCGCAGTTCCAAATGCTCTCTCTGTGGCTGTCAGTTGCTCAGCCCAGCAAATCCCAGGACCGGCCACTTGCTACGAAGTCGGGATTTCATCGGCTAGCTAATATCGGATTCGGAAAACTTATGGTCACTCCAGTTACAGACATTTCGCGATGGCACTCAACTATAGCGTTGTAGGGCAAAGTACCAGAGGCAACTGTTAAGGCAATAGCGCAGGCAAGCAGAGCGTAGTTTTTCATGGTCTGACAAGAGTGAATCAATTCACTCTCTGATGAGGTGGGAGTCAATGGGTTGGTAGAAATGAACTGTTGATGAGTGAGATGATATGAAGGAGATATGGTACATATTCTTATACATAATAGCCTCTCGAAGTTGGGGAACTGCAATATATTTCTGAGAGATTGGCCAAGAGAAGTGAGCCGACTAAGGCATATTGCCAGGTCTTACTGTGTTCATCACTTCCAGATATCACCTAGCCCAGATGATCAGGGATATAGAGGCTAAGGAGAGGCTATTATTAATTTACTTGACCCTCTGGTAAATCACCGGATAGTTAAGTTAGCTTACCTAGACTCTGCTGTAGCTGGCCTACTCCCTTGACCAATTTCACGGAAATGTATAGTGTAACTTCCTTTTCCAATTTACTGTCCTACGGGAAAACGACCCCGGGTCGCCATCCTGACAAAAGCGTGTTCTTGATATCATTCACAGACAAATGAGTCCTACTGAATGGGGATCTAAAGGCCAAAGCATCACATCGTCGTGAAAGGGACACCAAGAAAGTATATGTAATTCCTTCGACGATCCAAGCACTTACCCAGTCCGAGCACATTAGTTGATCTGGCAGTGGGTTCGCCAAGGATCTCAGTAGCCTATCCGAGAGGTGACAGGAAGTCATGGATATACAGTGAGCGGGCGATAATGCTGTAGTCTTAAAGCGACCAATTGAGAATAGATGTCCTATTGAACTCGTGTAGGTAATGGATGCTTGACAGGTTCCACGGCAATACTTGCCAATCGACAAAGGTTCTTTTACTTTTGGTGGTTGGTACAATGTCAAGCAAAATATGCGTTTTGCGCCCTGCGTCAAGAGTCATACAAAGCAGGGCATGTTTCACGTCTCAGCACCAATGCACAAGGCAGAAGGTGAAAGATCAATCGACCAAAGACTTGTAATAAATAATACGGTAAACATTCGAGCTCTTTGAAGATGTGAGAAAATATCCACCAAAGAAAGAGATGAAATGTATCACTCAGCCTCTGCAGCTTCGACAATTTGAGCTCTTTATTTTTGTGCAGTCAATCAGACACAACCTCTCAGACTTACCAGGAGTTTTTCAATTGACATCTTCCGTTACCTGGACTAAACCAATCTTGTCTCGCAAGAAATGATTTTCCTTTTGCTCTTACCGTTTGTGGTTTCGCTGCTCATGCGGGAGGCCGACCAGCTGAAGAGGGGCAACTCCAGCACCTCCCATCTACGACAGACAAGCACAAACTTCCCCGCTGTAACATCATTTCACTTGTCCATCAAAACCCATGTTCTGAAAGACTCAGTCAGCATGAAGATCTTCAACAGCATCACCCGACGCGTCCGCCTTCTCGTCTCTCCGTCAGCTTTTCACCGTACACACTACACAGGCTCCCTGCTCTTCAACCTTGCATCCTTTATCCTCCCCGCTCTCTATGGAACGCTGTCCAAGCTATGGGTCGCTAATATCGACTCATCAATGGTTGTATTGACTGATGCGTATACATACATGAACACAGCTTCCGAGGCTGTGAATGAAGGGTTACCTCGGGCTGCTTGGGTCATCATTGGCGATAAAGCATCGAGGTCGCTGGCGAAACGACTGCAGTTGACGCATACTCTTATTGCATTTCAGACGGCCATCGGTTTGCTTCTCAGTATCATCTTCTTAGGCGCTGCATCTTCCTTCTCAAAGAGTTTCGTTCCAGTTGAAGTCAGAGATGTGAGCCTGACTTATGTACGCATCACTTCCTTTACTGTCTTGGCTGGAACATTGGAGACGGCCGTTTCTACGTCAACAAGAGCCTTGGATAAACCTGATATTCCTCTGGCCATCAGCACCGTCAAGTTTGCTGTCAACATCATTCTCGATTTTCTCATCATCTCACGCTTCCATGTCGGTTCCTTCACACCCACTGTCAACATGCAAGGCACCATACAGCTAATCTGCAATCTCGTTGCCGCTTTCGCCGGCCTTGTTTATTTCTTGTGGTCCAATACGTGGTCTTTCGTCAAGCACACACCACATGATCCCCAAGACACAAGGCTGTGGCCAAGTTTTGACTGTCTCAAGGTGCTTCTGCGCCCTGGGATCATATTCTTCACCGAATCAGCTGTTCGGAATGCGTTATATCTATGGCTCGTCAGCACCATCGTTGCCCTCGGCGCCGTGTATGCTACCGCTTGGGGCGTCTTCAACACCATACGCTGGGGTCTAATCATGGTGCCCGTGCAAGCGCTGGAAGCCACCGCGCTGCAGTTCATCGGACACAACTGGGGAGACTGGAGGAGACGCGTTGACATTAGCACACGAAAACCCCGTGCCTCACTGAAAGACTTGCAGTGTATCGTACAGCCAGCACTGCGGTCTTTGACACTCGCAATCATCTTTGAAGTCCCGATAGCAATCTTTCTCACTCTCTTCGGCGCCAAGCCTTTTGCGTTATACATCAGCGGCTCAGACGAGGTAGCTGACGTGACGGCGTACATGTGGCGGAGTCTCGACTGGTGCTATGTCTTTTACGCCATGTCCACACAGCTTGCCACGATCCTTCTTGCGACGCGTCCGAAGTGGTATCTTTACCAGAGTCTCGCGAGTAATCTTCTTTATGTGCTACCGTGGGCTATCGTATGTCAGGTAGATGACTTGAATGATGGAAATGCATGGTGGTATTACAAGTTTGTTTTTGGAGGGAGTCTTGTTTTCAGTTTTGGTGATATTCTTGTTGTTGATACGCTTTGGGCTTGGAGTTTGCACTATGGGAAGACCAAGTTGGAGGCTTTCAGAGAGTGAGAGTGCCTAGCTTGGATGATATGGCTGTGAGTGTATACTCTGTTCTACAAATTGGCATCGCCAGAGACGAAACTTGGAGGTGCGTTGGTCTAGCTTTAGGTCCTGATATCAACTATGAGAATCATGAGCAGCGCCACGACAACTTCACCGACAGCAATTTACTGAAACTTGGTAAGACACACAGTAGATATATACTCTAATTCGCTCTAAAAACGGCTTGCACAATAATCCTTCCTGGTATCGTGTCCTCTGTTGAGTTCGTACTACCACCTCGTCGTAACATCTCTCAACTCTATCAGTCTCAGTTTATCCGGACTGTACTGGAGTCAATTATTCTATGTCTACAATTAGGTTAGGTTTAATGTTACCTAAGAATACCCTGAGTGGTTGATAGGGTTAACACCACCAAGTTGATGGCTCCCCTTATATACAAGCAGATACTGAAGCCAGAGTTAGAGATGTTGTTAATGCTTCAGTTTACTAACACGTCTTGATAATTTTGAGACTCTATCGCTGATACTGAATGGCTATGGAATGTACAAGCGCATGCCACAATATTAGACTCTTGTGTGACGCTGTATTTGAAGTGTTGGTCTTTAACGCGGTGAAGTTTTCTACAATGACGCCAATCTTCCAGCTCGGTTAATTAGTTGCCCCGCGTTGGCGTCCGCGTTCGCGTTGGCGTTCGTGTTGGCGTTGACGCGTTATTGGTGGGCAAGTCACCCAACTCCAGCGCACCAAACTGAGCTCCATTAGTGGGAAATGCCCTGTGAGCCGCCGAGGAACAAAGGCTCCACCTTGAGAAATTGGAGCAATCACCGCAACCTTTCGACACGAAGAGACCTTGCAAAAACACAAAGGAAAAACTGTTGCAAGATTACCTTGATACAATTTCCGTGACTTGCTTGTATTGTCGATTCGCGTGCACCAAAATACGATTGACAGGCTGCGTGAGCATTGGGATCCTTGTTCCTCATGTCGCTAACCCACAGCTACCGAGGTACCCAGAATCACTCTCAGTCTCCACCTGGAGATCATTGTCACGGATGCAGGCTCAACAATCATGCGCACATAATTTATTGTCGCTGTACTACCATAAACAATTTTTCTCATGAATAAACTATTTCGTGATCAATTTGCATTTTTTCAGTTTCTTGTTGTCTCAAGGCGACGATTTACTGGACTGATCCTGAGCCGAGGTATGGTTGATCGACAACTTGGTGACATCATCACGGTCTTGTTCGTTGTGTTGCTACCCTACAACGACCGAACTGCAATTATTCACAATTGATCTCCATCCAGAGATCAGTCATTGAGACAGATATAAATTTGTCTACTGTACGCATGATATTTATTTTCGCTATACCATGGTTTAATTTATCGGTAACTGATAAGTTGTTTGTCATGTGTTGGTATTATTCTACTTGTGTTGTTGTCTCAAGACATTTATTGAACCAAGATACAGAATAAAAAGTTGAATCAATTGACGCATGGAGCCACTCAAATTTTCAACGTCCGTGCATGATGCAACCAATTTCCCGTCGGATCCGATCTTGACAAGAGCTCCACGTTGAAACCTCGAAGCATCTCGCTCGTCACAATACAGCAGAACAATCACCAGCAATATCCAGTCATTTATCCACCTCATTCAAGTTCCTTTTTCTTTGTCTTTGTCTCGCGACAACAAACACCAACCAAACTCGTCTTCCATCCGTTACGCCAAAATCTCACGCTCTGATCCTTTCCCCAAGTTGCCTGGCAACTGGGTCCTTTCCTTTTCCCCCTTGGCGTGTTCCCATATCCTGGAAGTGATACGAGGGGCCGCGACTGGATTCTAAATTTGGAGTCGCTTTCACGAGCAATGATAGGCTGAACCACCCCGGACTAACCCCCTTAATGCGCTGTCCGAGGCCTGGAACCACCCTGGAAGCGAACCATCAAATCTCGCCTACGCGTTCTGCTTTATTTTTTTCCCTCTTTACTCTCCCTACCTCGTTTCCCTCTCATCCATCACCGGTCGCATTTCCAATTACCAACCGACATTCGTTGTTCCATTTTGCACAATCGCAGGTTTTTTTTTTTAATACTACCATTTTAATTTAATTCGTCCCATCGCGATCAATCACTTGCCAAAATGTCCACCACCGTCACCTCCTCCGCCGCGGCCGCCAGCGCCAGCACCGCCTGCGCCGCCCAGCTCTACAACCAGCCCAACCAGGACAACACGTGCGCGCTCCGCTACACGGATCGTTACCTCCCCATGATGGAGAAGTGCTGCGGCGACGCAAAGATCGTTAGCTACTACGACGACTGCGGTATCTACTGCGTCGCCCTCGACCAGACCATCGACGACCTCAGCAGTTGCCTCTTCAAAGCGGGCGCCGCCGACGCCGACGTCTTTTGCAGCGGAAACAACAAGACCACAATGACAAAGGACGCCGAGGTCCCCGCCACCGCCCAGGCGAGCGTTGTTTCCAGCAAGGACGATGACGATAAGGATGGTGATGACAAGGATAGCTCTTCTGCTGCTTCCACTGGCACAGCTACCGGCACTGCTTCTTCCAGCAGCGAGACTTCCTCCGAGACTGGTAACGCTGCACCTTCTTTGGCGCCCAAGAGCGGAATGAACACTGTCGGCCTTGCCATCGGTGCTCTGCTCTTTTCCTCTTTCGCTGCTGGTATTTTCCAGCTGTAAGCGATTCATCCATCGGGGTTGCATCTTTTCTCTGCGGTTTCCATCATTCTACAAGTCAATAATTAGGAAGGGGGTTTCTGAAGTTATGTATACACGCGCAGTTGGCGATAAAACAATTGGACATTTTTATTTTAATACGTATTTAATTGATGTTGTCACGGATTGACTGTGCTTGACCCTGACCTTGCCTTGTCGCGACCGTGCTCAACAACGTTTCCACTGTCTCCATACGTGAAGCCATCGGCGGGTCTAAACATTTTGCTCTCCCATCGAATCAAAGTCACGTCATCTAGAGGCCCGCATGGTCAATGTTCTGGAAGCGAGGACCCTTAATCGCCATTTGAAGTCTTGATTCTTGGGGATTGTTGGTTTGGTCATTGCGCAGCCCGACTTGGACAGCCTCGTCCCACTCCTCCAATTGTCGCAAACCCGGCTTGTACAAAATCTGATGTTGGCACACAGTAGCTGGACAAGTCGACGGCGGTTTTTACACGCGTATTTGTCGGTCGCATTTTATTCCCCGTGGTGATTTCTGTATTTAATTAATTGCGCTAGTCAATTGAGCGCGTATCGGCCGTTGGCAACCCAATTAATGTACCATCATTCGCGCAAAGCGAGATCTTGGTTGCCCAAGCATTAAATGCTAGAGCTGGAGCAATCGATGATTTGATGCTGTATACACAAGCTGACGACGTATTTCCATGCCTGACACCATTTAACACGTACCGGGCGCGTCCAATGCAACCTCCATGCAAAGCATCGCGTCTACCGGCTCGGCTCGGGCCTCTCTGTGCCAAGGTAACTCAGGGACAGAGCCAATCGACGGTCATGTAAGGTGAACAGACGCATGCGCCGCAACGGGATCAGTGTACACAAAGGTCCACAGTAGCTCGAGCCGGGCTTCTGTCGGGTGTACAGCTAGCCTTCTTCAGTGCTGTTTTAATGACAAGAAGTGAGGCACATGACGCGTCGGGATCTGCCAATCCGGCGACCTAATAGTACAACCCTTTTGCTGAACATTGTATTTATTAGCTGGTGATGGCTATTTCGGGGAAAGCGATGTATTGTCGCGGCTGTTGCGCGGCTGTCTGGTCCCTCCGTTTGTTGTGCAATGCACCTCAACATGCGAAGACTAGACATCCTGACGTGATACAGGTGACAATTAGGGACTTAAGAAACGGAAAGGTGTTTGCAATGGCTTGAGCCAGGTGTACATGCCATGAGCATGGTACGATGCGAGATACATCGAAGTTACACTGCATGTGCAGCAACAGATTAGACCCCAAAGAATGGCGCTGGTATGTTCGTTGCCTTCTGTCAAGCCTGTCAATGCGTAGAGCAGATCCACCTCGAGCACAGAACAGGTGCGGGATTAGTTACAACGGAAGCTTCGTATTGTCAACACCAATCATGAGGATCAAAGTAAATCTGCTTTAGAAGCGTGGCAGAGACTCTACCAACATCCCGACAACAAGTTCTCAACGGTCAGGCCGTGCAATATTATTATCGTTATGGAACCAGTGCCATAAAGCACGTTAAAACTGGAAGAGGACAAGTGTATAAGCAAAGGAAGGTTAGACGTACTGAATAACAGTCAGTGAGGTACTCCGCTATATTCGCTATTCCTTCACCGCAGAGTCGATATGAGATGGGAATTCTTGCAAAACAACATCCAACTGACCCAGCTACTTGGGCCAATGGATTCAAATATCACTTCAAGTCTCGTGATACCTGGTTTCTGTGTAGACAAATCTGGGCATGACTTGAGTGACTGAGTTGGGGTTTATGGCGCACATCATCGATCTCCAAAAAGCAGAGCGACACAATAATATATTTCTCAAATTGAGTGAGGCATCATAAAGCATAGCTAATGCAATGCCGTCGAAGTATCAACGTGAATGGGCTTTTAAAATGGCATGACTAGACTCCCATCGGTTGACTGGGCTAGTCTTTGTAGTAACTCAATATGCAATCACAATTTGCCTGCATTGCAGATCTGATATCCCAAACTGGACTTTGTACCTGAGGTTTGACCTGCACATGGCTAAACAGAGCTATTGGCTCCAATTACATTGCTCTAGATGTCATCTGCCGTCAGATTAGAGGTACCACCAGCAACACCGCTCATGGACGGACACTAGCTCATAGAACGTGCATCCAAGTCATTACCACCAATTTAAAACATTTTAGCTCATACCGGATCTGTCAGCCGCAATAGTTAGTGCTGCTCGAGTCAAATCCCCCGACCTTTTGAGTTGTCAGGGCTGAACACCACTCGCTGATACAACGGTTTCCCACAGCCACGTCACATCCCCCAGTTATGCGAGGTCAAGGGTCCTTTACGAGAGGGGTAAACACTTAGTAAACGATTTGCTCAATTGGTCACCTCCTGGCGATCCGACGGAGAGTGGGTTGCACTTGACCCTTACTCTCCGGATAGTAAATACCCAGACTCGTGAGTTGGTTGAATGTTGACAAAACCCCGTTATTTAGAGTTTATGATAACAAGCATCCGCAGCCGGTGGCGCTTAGAGGCGGTGAATCTCAACGTTCACCAACAGTTAGAGAATATCGTTACTGAGGTTATTTAAAGTCAGTAATATTCGGTTCTTATCTGAAAATAAGGGTCTGCTCCGCCTGTACAACAAGTCTCTACACGAAAAACAACAACTCAGAATGCTTCGGTCACGTTTCCCCACGTCTCACCACTTCACCGTCTCCGTCTTTGGCTGCCAATACCACGCTGAGGCGCCAAGCGCTGAAAAGACAGAGCTCATTGGTCGCTTTGACAAGCTCATCGATAGCGCCGCCATCCACGTTGAACACCTCGAGCAAAACGATGTTCCTTCCAAGATCTGGATGAGCTACTGGGAGTCACCCCAAAAGTTCAAGCAGTGGTGGGAAAAGGACGACACTGTATCTTTCTGGGCGTCACTACCCGATGACGCGGGTTTTTGGAGAGAGACGTTTAGTCTTCCTGCTACGCGGGCCATGTATGAAGGGACGGGCAAGGATGCGTATGGGTTTGGGCATTGCGGGAGCTTGCTTCCCCTCACCACCAAGACCGGGTATTGGGGAGCTTACCGTTCTCGCATGACGCCAGACTTTGAAGGGGACACGTTCAGTTCTCCAATTCCGATGTATGCGGACCAATCGGTGCCTGCAGACAAGATCCGGCCTGGAAGAGTGAGGATCACCGACTTTCCTGATAATCTTTGTATGGTGGTGGAAGGTCAGCACTATGCTGATATGGGGGAACGGGAACGCGAGTACTGGAACGAGAACTTTGATGGGTTGACGAAGCAATGGGTCACCAATGTTGTTACAGCGGGCCATAAGCAAGGCATGGTGATCGCGAGGGCATGTCACGGATTTGCGGGGGAGAAGAAGCTTGGAGCAACAAACGGTCCAGTTAACGGCATCTTCCCGGGTTTAGACTACGTGCACCAAGCGCAGATCCTGATCTGGCAGGATATCTCCAAGATGGAATATCTAGGCCGTTACGACGAAACCCACGTCAAGCTTCGCCGCAATTTCATGAAGGCGTACGGACCAGGAGGAGAGATGGAAGGCGGAGATTTGCTGCTGTGGGTGGATCTGGGAATTCTCAAGAAGGACGAGATTGACGCTGAGTACGTGGGTTGTTATGAGAGCACGGGCTTCTTGAAGCTTGACAAGGGTCAGTTTTTCAAGGTTGAGTCGACTGCAGGTTCGAAGCTGCCGCCGTTTTTCGACGAGCCAATAGAGTCTAAGCCGATAGAGTGGTAGTTTTGATAGGGCTGCATTTTGTGTCAATGAAGATTAAAATACCTATTGGAATTGCGGTATTATGAGAATGACTGGTTGTTTAATACGAGGTGCAGACAAGAATTAATTCGACACGTTAGAGTGAGCAGTGGAATGGCAGGGAGCGGTCAAGGGTTCAGCGGGTAACAAGTATCCGGCGTGCGGGGTAGCGCCTCAACTGCCGAACGCTGTCGTCTTGACAGCAAACTTGGCCTCGATAAGAAACATTGGTGGAGGCAAAAAAGACAATTGCAGTGATGCAGTTTCTGTCATTTGAACCATACTCTTGGGTCTCTTGTTTTTATGTACTGCAGAGCAAATGTCAACCTTCTTATCAAGTTCATGCGACACGCGACAGCCTCGTCCCAGCGCCATGACAATTCTCTTCTCAATCAGGTTAGAATAGTGAGGGGATCAGAGGGTAGATTACCTCCATTCGTGCTAGTCCTGAACCTTGCTCCCTGATAAGCTATCGCAGTCCGTGATCCCTCGTTTAGAAATAACAGTGGGGGAATTTGTTCTGAATTCGCCATTTTAATTCCCTCTGTCATACGTTCGAAACCTACTATACATACATTTTGTCACCAATCTCACAATGCCTGAAGCAGCCCCACAGAACCCAAACCCCAGAAAGAGGGCATCTGTGGCCTGCAATGGATGTAGAGTCAAGAGAACAAAGGTAACACCAGCCCATGCATAGCATAACCCATGTCCATCAAATTCTGACTCCCATGTACCTAGTGCGACGGAAGTCAACCCCAGTGCAGCGCCTGCGGTGACCGACGTCAAGACTGTGAATACACACAAACTGAGAGCAACAGGAAGCAAGTCACACCCATCACCCATCACCCAAGTCTTGGCTGAATGCTTACAGTCATATTCAGACGCCACACCAATGCATACATAACCGCTTTGGAGGCGAGGGTTGCAAGTCTCGAGAAGCAACTTGCCATGCACGCCAGACATCCCGAGTCGCCCGACTCGATGGATAATTGTGGTCCCGTCGACGACGAAGCCGCACCACCCACCACGGACCCATCGCTCAGCCTTGCACCCGTTGACTCAGCAGCGGACGAGATGGATGAGCTGACAAACTCCCTTGGATGCTTCACCCTCGGCGAGATCGGAGAGCTGCGCTATTTTGGCGCGTCCAGCAATTTCTCCATCATTTCCAACCACGCTATCAAGATCCCCTCATCACTGCAGGCGAGGAATCGGGGTATCGAAGCAGCACGGGCAATGCCTGGTTTCTTCGAACCCACCGATCAACTCCGCGACGAGCTTCTCACCATCTTTTGGAAGTGGCAGAACTCGTGGCAGTACATCGTCCCGAGAGAACTATTCGTTCGCGATTTGTACGTTGATCATGCAGGGCGGTACTGCACGCCACTTCTTCTCTCAGCCATCTTGGCATACTGCTCAAGGTACTCGCGGAGACTAGAGCTGAGAACGGACCCGGACGACGCAAACACGGCAGGAGAAGCATTTGCTGCTCAAGCTAAAACAATGCTGCATCATGAGTATGACGCCCCGACGACATCAACAGTTCAAGCTGCTGCACTGCTCGGTCTGTACTGGGCGTCCATCGACAATGAAGGGTTGGGTTTCATGTACATCGGCATGGCCTCGAGAATGGTTATGAATCTAGGTCTACACTGCGATTGCTCATCGTACGCCGTCAAGAGTTTGATCTCCGAGGATGATGTGGAGGCGCGCACGGTTACGTTTTGGGGCATATACGTCCTCGACAAGTAGGTCTCCAACGCATTGTACACAATACTCACTGACATCCGCAAGACTCTATTGTCTCGGAATGGGAAGACCAGCCAGTATCCAGGAATACAACATCACCACAACAAAACCGAAAGGAAACGTCCCACACAGCCCATTACTAACAGACGACCAACTGGCATCCACGAGTCCCTACCCTACCTCTCACATCACCGAAAACGCCATGTATACCTGCGAAATATTGATGGTTACATCTGAAGTCATTGATCAATTGTGAGTGCACATGATTATCCACCTTGACACTGAACCTAACCGAGGACAGATACGCTCAGAGATATGCGTGGACAGATAAAGAGAGGGAAGATCGAGTCATGAAGGCCCACTTGGAAGCTGTGGGGCTGTTTGATCGACTACCAAAGAGCTTGAAGATCTCCAACTCTAGTCTGCAGTGCTCTCCCCCATATGTCTACCAACTCCAGTACGTTGTCTCCGTTCTACAATACTGTTTATACTAACATGCGTTTCAGTTTACAATATCACCAGGCCATACTACTGCTCCATCGACCATTCTTCCAACTCCTCAACCCTGGCAAGAACTCCATCTTTTATGACCCCGAAGGTGGAGACATCCACTCGCAGTCAGTCAAAAACTCCGCCGTCAGAATAGCCAGGATCTTGCAGATTTTCCGAAAGAACTACACAATGGTAAATACCCTCCCCACAAGCACTCACAACCTCCAACGCTAACAACCCCAGCAATGCATGCCCATCTCAGCAGTCCACCCCGCCTTCACAGCATCCATAATCCATCTCCTCCACATCAAATCCTCAGGCGACATTGGAAGGACCGAAGCCATGCGATGTCTTAGTATCTGCATCGTGTCACTGTACGAGATGAACGTCAGCTGGAACTGGGCCAATCGCTCTATCCGGGCTGTTCAGTCGCTTGCTGCGGAGTGGGAGATTGATATTTGGGCTCATGGCCTGGCGCAGGAAATCACAGAGGAGAGTAGGTTGCAGTTTGAGCGGTATGAGATGGACGACGTGCCGGTTGCGCGGGTGGAGGATGTTGGGACTGCGGAGGTCATTTCTCTTGATGATATTTTTGAGTCGTGGGCGTATGGGCAGTGTTTTGGAGAATCGTCTCTTAGTTTCTTCCATTGAATGGGATTATATAATTATCGGGCATTGTTGATGCCATGTTTGTTACTGATGATGATTCCTGACACTTCTCTGAATAAGAACTAATTGTACACTCTAACTACCGAGTTCAATTGCGCATCAGCATATCCGTTGTCGTTCACAAGCCCGTGTATCTTGTCGCGTGAGATTCTTATCTGCGAGGTCCCCGCACTTCAGATCAGCTATCAGAGCTAACCCCCGCACTTCTGGAAACATGGATGATAACTCGACAATCGCCGGGGTCAAGGAGGGGTTCATTCCGGATTTCACTCATCCGGCCATGGAAATTTGATACCCGGATAACACACATCCATGATCTGCGCATCCGGAAAACATTCTTCCAGATGTGATGTATCATATCATGGACATTGTTCAATCTCAACGATAAATAGTGGTGACAGCCGCTGTCTGGCAGTAGTCACAACTCATCAACACCAACTACCAACAGCACACGCCACTTTCCACCTCAATTTCACTTTCATTCCCCACCATGTCCAAGACTCTCAAAGTCGCCGCCATCCAAGCCGAGCCCGTCTGGCAAGACCTCCAAGGTGGCGTTGAGAAATCCATTCGTCTCATCCAAGATGCCGCCAGCAACGGTGCCAACGTGATTGGCTTCCCCGAAGTATTCATCCCTGGCTACCCATGGTATGTTGCTTGTGTGAAAGCATGGGCAGATCAGCTTATTCATTTCTAGGAGCATCTGGGCCAACTCGCCTGTTGAAAACGCCGCTTGGATCAACGAGTACTTCAAAAACTCCCTCGAGAAGGAGTCGCCCGAGATGGACCAGATCCGAGCTGCTGTTCGCGAGGCGGGTGTTTTTGTCGTTTTGGGATACAGCGAGAGATACCGGGGCACGCTTTACATTTCACAGGTTAGTCAACGTTTTGTGTACATCATTTTCTTACTTACTGACATTGGCAGTCTTTCATCGATGAAACCGGTACTATCGTCCTCCACCGTCGAAAGATCAAGCCCACCCACGTCGAACGCGCCATCTACGGCGACGGCCAAGGCGAATCCTTGGACAACGTCATCCAGACCACGTTTGGAAAAGTCGGAGGCCTCAACTGCTGGGAACACACCCAACCACTCCTCCGATACTACGAATACTCTCAAGACGTCGACATCCACGTATCCAGCTGGCCATCCGTCTTCCCCGAAACCTCAGACCAGTGGCCCCACCACATCACGCCCAACTGCTGCAAAGCCTTTTCCCACATTGTTTCCATGGAAGGCGCCTGCTTCGTCATTCTGTCGAGCCAGATCCTGACGGCGGAGAACTTTGAAAAGGCCAACGTCAAGGGTTTTGACTACACCAAGAATGGCGGAGGTGGGTTCTCGATGATTTTCTCGCCTTTTGGAAAGGAGCTTGTCAAGGCGTTGGATCCGGGTGTTGAGGGGATTGTGTATGCGGATATCGACTTGGAGGATAAGTACAAGGCGAAGCAGAACTTGGATATCGTGGGACATTATGCGAGACCTGATGCGCTGAGTCTGAGGGTTAACCGTCATCCTGCCAAGCCTGTTTTCTTTGCCAACGACCTTTGAGATGGTCTTTGAGCCTGTGTCTCAGGTTTGGATGTCTGAATTAGATAGTAGTCAATTGAGATTCTGATCGAGTTTATCTGTATTGTTGTGAGTGAGCGAACTTACGTGACAGCCGTGTGCAGGTTCTGCATCAATGAGCTTAGAGATAACGTAGCCAAGCATTCTAGACTTGACATCTGTGAAGCACAACTGATCAGTCACTTCCATGTTTAGATCCTTTATGTTTGCATTGAGCCGGGTTCGGTTGTCACTTGTTTAGTCTGCTCAATGCGGTTCCTTTTTGTATCTTGTCGCATCATCATTGGGATTTCCAAGCGCGCCTTAAACAACTGTATTACGTGAGAAGATTAAACTATTGCTCTCGTACAGTTAATCCCTCATGCAGTATAAGTGGCCATAGAATTGGCCTTTGGTTGATATGCAGCGATATCACTCTTCAGTCTTTAGCATGATAATGCTTCTTAGGAAGGAGCGAAGTTTAGGATCAAGATAATTATAATGGTTCGTTTTAAGGCTCAGCATACTGACTTGTCCCTGCGTTCAAGAGTCCAGATGCAGGATTTGTGTGTTCGAGGCGTCTTATAGTCAATCTGGAGAGAGATACGAACCCACCGTTAATACCGCAGCAATGCTACAGTATGGAATTATGCGTATAATCTTGCGAGATTATCATTTGGTGGTTCGTATAACTTTAAAACAAAAAGAGGTTGCCCTGCACCGGAGTCATACATTTGCGAAATTGTCATCATGTCACACTACCGTATTAA
Organism: Fusarium pseudograminearum CS3096; assembly: GCF_000303195.2. Lineage (NCBI taxonomy): Eukaryota > Fungi > Ascomycota > Sordariomycetes > Hypocreales > Nectriaceae > Fusarium > Fusarium pseudograminearum. Next base: position 265,190 of record NC_031954.1, on the reverse strand, counting down.
CATGTGAAATTGGATAGCGCGTTTCTGACTTATCCATCCTAATGTAGAGCTTATGTATGCAAGGCATAGCTCGCATAACCCTGAATAAATGGAGATGGCCTCTATTGCCATGCTAGGCCTAGTTGAGTCCACGTTAATCCAGTGTGGCAGTGGCTTGCAGGGGATCTACTGGGAAAACGTTACGCTACCCAATCTCACGAATTGATACGGTATTGCATTCAGCCATCTCTTTTGGATCGGCGATCTAATTGAGCCTTGTCGAAGCAGATGGACCGAAAGTTGTCATCAATAGCTGATCGTCTTAAAATAGAGCATGCCAAAGAGTATTTAACGAGCCTTGAATTCTCTATCTAATTGAAGGGAAACGGTGCGCTGTTTGGTTCAGCCTTGCAGCCTTGCACGCCACAGACAAGGTGGCCAATCATGGCGCCGCATTTGCTGACAAGAGTCGAGTGGGGCCGAGTGTCATGTCCTCCATTGGATCGCCGAATAATCATCATTGAAGGGTTGCAGGACAGCAATGAAAATACTAAGAGGATGACATGGATCTCGAAGTGACTGAATTACTTCGTCTTGTACTGCTGGCCGTTCGACTCCTCCGATAACTCAAGACGCCGCGCTCATGTATCTTTTATGACCCACAGTACAGGACGGCTTCGCCATGAAAATACGTGGCAACGTTGGGCATATTAGAGTCTAGACCTTGAGCATCTCTGATCATTTGACTGGGCGGCTGCATATGGAGTTGTCATTTCAGAAGCAGTGCGGTGCCACAGATTGTGTTTGATGGGCGTTGACCTTGTGTGGGCCATTACGTGTATCCGTGAGAATCGAGTCTTTAATGATATCTAGACTGAATATGGTTACTGCTCTCTTATATTTACTCTTTTATGTAGACTGGATGAAACACAAACGAGAGGATATTGTTTATAGCAGAGAGTTACAGAATTGAGCGACGATGGTGTGTTATTAAAGACGGACATAGCTAAGATAATTTGGCGTTTGGGCGATTTGCTAGAGGCATCTTACGACATGAACAAACCAGTAGCACCCTCCTCTCCATCTTTCAGCAAACCTAGATGATATAAGGAAGCGATTAGTGATACATAAGCTATGAACTCACCTTGGTCTTGATGCTAATATAGATCTACAAAGCGTGTAGCCAAGATGCAGCAACCATGACAGCAGTAACCCAATACTGCAACATGACGACCAACGATACCATGTTCAGTAAGACCACAAAACGCCAACGGAAACTCTGTCATTCATTCAAGCCTCTGGATGGTCATTAGATGAACAGAGTACGTTACTTGTACCACCTTCTAACCTGCGCTGCTGGTGGTTAATTCTCTGTGGACATGTACGGCATGTCCACGAAATTAATCGAGGCCAACATCATGCAACTGCGGATTATAAGTTAAGGGAATTGACCTTCTTACAATTCCCAATATGTTCGATTAACTTCTGTCGGCTATCGAGCCGAGACCATATACGGAAGTGATCAACGCGGTAATGCTCGGTACCCCATATCCGTCTGTCAGGGATGCCGGTAGTGGCTGTGGAGACGGACAGCAGTCCGGTAGTTGATACCCGTCCTTCGGCAGAACATCGGGACCGGCACTTGGTTGAGTTTTGATCCTGGCATACAATCCAACCAGTAAGGACGAGTAGCCCTCTTCACGCAGCTCCGAGTAGCCTACAAGCCCCTCCCAGCAGGCAACGCGAACAACTCATTCTGGGAAACTACCGAGGACCTGCCGAATAATGATGAGCTCAGCCACACGACTGCGCTTCGTGTTGATGACTTGACAACTTTCAACGAACAACAACTATGACAATAGAACATATGTTGTGCAACAGTCAATTGACCAGTAGCACCGTTTGTCAGGCGGTTGATGTTGCTGTCTTGGAGTTTGACATGCGCGAGAGGCGAGAGAGGCGAGAGAGGCGAGAGAGGCGAGCGAGACCAAGCGCACGCATCAAAAGATCAAGAAAAATGAGAAAGCTCATCAATTGTGAAGAAAGAAATCATTCACCAAAGTCACAAGTCACCAGAAAAAGTTGCAAAAAGTATTAGATTGAGTAGGCTATTCCCAATTACTCCCTCCCATAGAAATCTTCCAAAAACCTGCTCCGAAAAATGTGTTTTTCATTCCAACTACAAACCACTCATGTGCAATGCAGATCTATCCATCTTCCCAAAGAGAAAAAGGCAGAACAAGAAGAGAAAAAAATGATGCTAAGCTGTGATGCAATGCACAAGCGCTTAGAGAAGAGCAGCAGCAACGGCAGCGAGGAGGGCAAGGCCGCCGACAGCCTGCTTGCCAGCGGAGCTGACAATAGTGGGCTCGCAGTGGTCGCCAGAGCAAGGAGCCTCGCCCTTGGAACCGGAGTCGGAAGAGCCACCGGAAGGAGGAGCGGGCTTGGAGCCAGAGTCGGAGGAACCTCCAGAGGGAGGAGCGGGCTTGGAGCCGGACTCTTCACAGTTGTCACCGGTGCAAGGAGGAGCAGGCTTGGATCCAGACTCATCGCAGTGATCACCAGTGCAGGGAGGAGCAGGCTTGGATCCAGACTCATCGCAGTGATCACCAGTGCAGGGAGGAGCAGGCTTGGATCCAGACTCATCGCAGTGGTCGCCGGTGCAAGGAGGGGTAGGCTTGGAGCCAGACTCCTCACAGTGGTCACCGTAGCAAGGAGGAGCGGGCTTGGAACCGTGCTCGGTCTCGGGGCAGCCAGAAGAAGAGCAGACAGGGAGCTCAGGAACCTTGGGGTGGTCGGGAGTACCGTAGCTGTTCTCCCAAGGCTTGTAGACAACCTGGCCGTGCTCGCAAGTGTCGCAGTCAGCAGGAGTGTAGCAGACGTCGTAGTTGTACCAGTCATCACACTGCTCAGGCTTGTAGACGGTAAGACCGTGGCAGTCACCGTTGGAGCAGTACTTGGGGACGTATTGAGAACCGCCCTTGCAAGAGCAAGCCTCGGAGATGTAGACGTACTGGCCGTCGCAGTCCTCGCCGGGGTAAGGCTTGAAGATGTAGACGATGCGTCCGCCCTTGCCGGTGTCGGGGTAGCACTGTCCGTTGTAGCACTCGTAGATGGCGGTGACGGTCTGGGTCTCGGTGGTGGAGGCGCCCTCGATGGTGGTGGTGAAGGTGGTGGTGATGGTGGACTGGTCGGTCACGGTGGCAGTGAGGACGTTGGTGAGAGTAACATCAGCGCCGCCGAGAGAGACGTAAACGGTGAGGAGGATGGTGTTGGAGATGGCTTGGCGGCGGCTGAGACGGCTGCGGCGAGCAAGAGGAGCATCACCACCACAGAACTCGGAGTCGTCACCAGGGCACTCAATGTCGCAGAGGTCAGAGTTGACGCGCTCGGTGTTGTCGTCGTTGATCTCGTCACCAGCGTAGCAGTCGTTGTCGTGAACACCAAAGTAGCTGCGGCCCTCGCAAAGTTCGGCGCAACGGTCGAGGTCCATGGAGGCAGAAGACTCAACAAGCTCAAAGGTAGGGAAGCCGCCGGTGGAACCGACACAGCCGAAGAAAGCAAAGTTGCCAATGGAGCCAGGGAAGCCAGCAGCCGAGGTAGCGGTGGAGGTGGGAGCGGTCTCAGTGCCGGTAGCAGTGATGGTCTCGCCTTCGGAGTTGGTGGTGGCGCCCTCAGAGTTGGTGTTGATGTCGGTGGAAGTCTCGGTACCGGTGGGAACGATGGTCTCGCCTTCAGAGTTGGTGGTAGCACCCTCAGCGTTGGTGTTGGTCTCAGTGTCAGTACCGGTAGGGATGATGGTGTCGGTGACGGTGGCAGTAGGCTCACCTTCGCCGTTGGTCAGAGTAGTCTCGGTCACGATGGGGTTACCACCGCCGTTTCCACCATCACCCTCACCAGCGCCGATCTTGACGTTGGCAATAGTGGCTTGAGCAGGGTTGTCACCACAAGACTGAACAAACTCAACGTTGGGAGGGCTGTCACCACCAAGAGTTCCCCTGCTGGATTTGCTAACAAAGCCGCCGTTGGGCGTGAGACCCTCGGCGAAGACGTTGACGCCGTCGACAGTGACATCGAGGGTGCAGTCTGTATCGGCACGCTTGCGGGCGTTCTCAAGGAGCTCCACAAAGATTTCGAACAGGATGGCAAATAAGCTTCCAATGAAATCGGCGAAAGCGTCGTTGGGAATGCCGATGGAGAAGGAAGCTACACCATTGGGTCCGGCAAAGAGAGCAATGGCGATAGTGCCATCAGGCCTATTGACGAAGGAAGCGCCAGGACCAAGGTTGGCAGAGCCGAGGTCCAGGGGTTGATCAGGCACTTGGGTGTCAGTGGGTGAGAGAGAGGTGGTGGTGCCGGTAGCAGGTTCAGTAGCAGACCCGGTAGCAGGAATACTAGAGTTGGTGAACCGCTGGGCGGTGGCACTCGAGGCCAAGGCCAAGAGCAAGCCGGGAGCGAAACGCATTTTCGATTGGAGCTTGAGCTGGGAGAAGATGCAAAAAGTGATTCGAGAAAACGAGCGGATTGAGTGAGTCGAAAGCGATGCAAAAAGCGAATGTGATTGTTGTTGTTGGTGTAAAAGAATGACCTGGTCCTCGATGGGAAGATGAGAGAGTGAGGATGAGATGAGAAGGATTTGGGAAGGAAGATTGTCCAAGTTATATACAAGAATTGGTCAACCGGATGGGAAGTGAAGATTGAGACTCGTGTGTGTATTTTTCGCTCATTGGGAATTTTCCCCCTTGGAATCTCAACCCTCTCCTGCATGCAAAAAGCATTCCTTGAAGGCATCGCTAGACCATGCAGGGCAGCACCAGTTTTACTCCCTGCCGACCAATCAAATGGCGGTGGTCAGTCACAGTGTCTCACCATGACAGGAACGAAAAGACGCAAAAGTCTGGATTCAGAAATGGAGATAAAACAAGTCCGTTCTTTTTTGGGCTGCGTCGTAATCCACGTCAAGGGACAGACCAAAGTCAAAGCGCTCCCTTGGGGACATTGACTGGACTGTCATTTGCCATTTCCAGGCCCTTGGGTTTTGCCGGATTCAACGCTCTTGGCAATTGTTTCAAGCCTTGCGGGCGCATCCAGGTTGTAGAGTCAGCTGCGTCAAGAGTGATTCAGCAGAGAACGTTGATGGTAGGTTCGTCGGTTGGACTGGATCCGCGGCTGTAGTCAAGCAATTGGTGATACTGGTATTGCAAAATTAATTTCCTTTTTTCTTGACATCAATTGTTCCTACCAAATGACTGAATTCCTGGCTGGATTGATTGCGCAGGTGGTTGACGCTGTAGCAACACAACATACCAGAGACAGCCGGTAAGACACGACCAAAAAAAAACATGGAGTAAAAAGACATGAGCTGGCCAGTCGCAACCACAATCACTGTCATTCCTTGGCGAAACGTGTAGCGGAATGGACCGAAACATGCCATGACGAACCCGGGCAACACATTTGCAAGTTTGGTGATTGAGATTGCTTTCGGTCGAGACGCGCAAGTCTGGGTACATGCTGTCTCACCCGCTGCGATATTCCACCGCGTCTGGAAGCGGTGGTACTGGTCGGGTCATGTTTGCGGCTGAGGATGCGTGCGGGCAATGAAACAGTTCTAATGCTGCGAAACGGATATCGGCATGTTGGACTGATGAATTATTTGTTGAATTATTTGACTGTAGTTGATGGTTCGATTGATTGCAGGGGAGTCATGTTGAGGGAGGAAAAAAGAAATCATCCATACCCTGTACCACTCCCTAAGACGATGACGTTTAGTGATGGAGGACAATGGCCCGGCGTCAATTGCACCGTTGTAACCCTTGGTATCCTCAACGTCTGCGAAGCGAAAAAGCTTATTGCTCTAAATGCCCGTTCACCACAACTGTCAAAGTCATTCAACGGAGATTAAACATTGTGCTACCACTTATCGAATTGAGTTTCCCTGGGTACCGACTGTCACGACAACCCATGGACATTTCCTTGCCAATCACATGGAATGAAACCCACCATCAACATCCATGTCTTCAATTCCAACCCTCGTTCCATTCTAAGTAGCCTCAACAATGCGCACAATCATTCAGCCATGTCCCATTCCCGACAGCGGTGACAGTCTGTGACTCAGAATTCCTTGGTATGTTGCAATCTGGACACGAACAAGCTTTTCCTTCTTTTGACCAAGTCTTTTCTTCTCTCAGCCAAGCCTTTTCTTCTTCCAAAAGGGTTGGGCTTTGCGACAGAACTATTGGTGTGAAGACGAGGGCTGTCTTAGACAGTGCAGGGCGCGCTTGAGTTCCCCTTCGTCTAGACCTGTGGTATGCAATTTGGGTGACGATCTGCGATGATGCGCCCAGACTTTTGCTTCGTGGAATGTTGGACGCAAAAGATGGATTTGTTGATGAGATTTGAAGTTTCGTTATCGGGAAGGGGGACGGGAGTTGACCTGGGCGTGTGCTGGTCCAGGGTTTGTTCACAAAAATGACATGGAGTTTCTAGCTAACTGCTGGACAGCGCAAAATTGCCCCATCAACGGAAATCCATCCTACTGCTAAAATACAGGGCTGAGGTGCCTGTACTCGACCACTAAACCATCACGCTGTTCATCCTCAACAGCAACAACACCATTTATCCCGCCAATCTACATCGGCGTGATGTTCTTTCCATCTTTTTCGTTGTCGCTATAATCCAAAGTAGAAGAAAACTCATTCAAAACCTGCTGTTGAATTTTATAGAATTATTAACCCCAATAAACGTGTAACCCACCATCGTAACTCATCTCCGCCTAAATGTATTTTTTTTTTTTTGCGACGCCTCAACCGCTACAATCTTCGTTTTAGTGGACTAGTCCCCTGTAATACCACCTGGTATCTCCTGAGCAGCCTTTGTCGTGAAATAAATGCCTTTCAACTTGCGGCACGACTCTAAAACCGTTGCGCATTTGTTTTGTAGCTTGTGTTTATCACGACCAAGGATGTGGTAGTCCAAAAGACAAACTATTTCGCATGAAAAAGACGTTCTTGTATCCTGCAAAGATCCAAGGTTCTCGCGGTGACACTTGGTGGTTCCTGCCCGCTATAAGCACCGCTGAATTACAGTGGTGCAAAACTTCAATTCCCATATTTCAAGACCAACACGAGATAGAATTTGGATATTACGATGCGCAAACGTTGGTTACGAGTATAGAATCATCCATTATGTACCTCAACTCATTTAAACTAAAATCAAGACCAGTCCTCACACAAAGACGATTAGACAGTTACTGATCCTCTCAGCGTCAACCCCGCGCGTAGCGTTCAGGGAATGTGCCCATCACATCAGCCATAACCTGCACAGCGACATAGCGACTCTAAGCAGTAAAGAATTAGTTGGGGGTCACCTGTAGACTACATCTCGCGGTGAAACTTACAATCCATCGACACATCCAGAATCCAATGCCAGCAAAGTAAAGATGGGGATCTAATGAATATCAGCACCATCTTCAAAGAGAGAAACAGAACAAATACTTACGACCGGAATATGTCACGTAGCCCGGAGGCTCGCCCTCCTCGTCAACACATGGTGCGCACACATTCTCAAGCTTACCCGCTGATTCCCTATCAATAAACCCAGCATCGGCGTACTTTTTGGGCAAATCCTCATTCTCGTAGCCCGTCGCAAATACAATGCCTCCAGCTGGAATCGTCTTTGACTTATCCTCAGCCTCGTCATACACAACGAGTCCCTGTTCTGTCAGACCCTTTGCTTCGCCCGTGGCAATCCGGATGCGATCCGACAAGACCAGGTCAAACACCCTTTCTTGATCAATGTAGATAGACCGCCCACGTTCCTCGAATGCTCTGCAGGGCAAACAAACCTGCTTTTCGATCTGGTAGCCCTTCTCCTGGAGGAGCTTGTGGCGGGGTTCCATGGTCTGATTGAGGGATGACATTAAACCACTAGCCATGTCTCTCATTACGCCCAATGGCAGAGAGTTTTCCTGAAAGTCTGCTGCTTCGACAGGCATCTGGCCTTGGTAGCGCATCGAAACGATGGAAATAAAAATGTCAAAGTCTAGCAGTGTCGTTGGGCTTCTCTGTAGCATGGTGACGCTCTTTGCGCCGTTGAGGGCAAGGTCTTTGGCTACGTCGTGCGCAGAGTTTCCGGAGCCGACGACAATTACATCCAGGTCTTTGTAACTGGTTGCGTCGCGGTACTCGGACGTATGCTGGGCCGGGCCCCGGAACTTTTCTCGACCTTGTAGAGGTGGGATATAAGTGTTTGCCTTTGAGATGAGAAAGCCATTGGACAGAATGAGGTTTTTGGCTTTGATGGTGGATGTGTTGCCAGATTGAATGTCTTTGAGGTCAATTGTCCAATGCTGGGCATCCTCATGCCAGACACTCCCGACGACTTGTATGCCGCCAAAAAATGGAAGCTTGAGTTGTTCTACAGCGGATGACATGTACCTTGTCAGGTCTTTGCCTCCCATATACTCTGGATAGCTGTCAGGTGGGATGGGAAACATGGGCAGCTGCACCATGCTCCTATTGTGATGAAGCACAACACTGGAGTATCGCGACGTAGACCAATTCCCGCCCGCCTCAAGCTCAACGTCAAAGACAGCAACGTCGGCGCCAGCGGAATCGAGCATGATTGTGTTGGCCAAACCGCTGGAGCTTCCTCCGATGACAACGGCGTCGAGCACACCAGAGACATTGGGTAGACCTTGAGCAGATGGGTTGCCTCGCTGGGAGCTGTCGATGGAGGACTTGGATAGGCGAGGGAGGTGCTCAAATGGGTGGTCAATTAGTTCTTGGACGGCTGTGCTCAAGATCCAGATTAGCCACTTCCCATCTACACGGACGAGTTTCGCTTGGCCAATGCATTTGGAGCGCGGCTCTTTTGTGCAAAACCCAAAAGGCACGTCCAGACAAGCAAGCGTAGGGGAAAAGCGCATGTACTGGGGAGCCATGCCCCAAATTCCTGTTGGATTGTCCGAGAATTCTGTGGGTTTGCGATTGTGATTTTCGGATAGAGTCTTCCATGCTGACAGTATCGCGGATCGGCCATGGATCGTACGCTTGTCGAATGTGAGGGTGAGGGCGTCTCTCCACCAAGCATCCTCGACAAAGAGGTCGGCGAATTTGTCCCAATCTGCGCTGGTCACGGCAGATGAGAATTCATTGATAAAGGCTGAGGCAATCTGGGATTTGTCGAGTGATTCTTCGCCGTCAAAGGGTGGGACGTGAGGAAATCCAGAGGCGAGGTCAGCGACTCGGGCCTTGTTGCGCTTTGGGTGTTCTGTCATGGCTACTGCTGGAGATGATTGAGAAATGGTACGGGGTGGAGGGCAGGTGGTTATACAGCAAATATATTCACAACTCTCATCTGTCTAATGGGAAGAACAATGGTATGCCATTTGAGTAATTAACTAATTGTCTGTCGTGCTTCTGTGCACCGAGACTCGGATCATGAGATGCCGTGCTATGGATGAGGGTGGTGGTGAGAAAGATAAGCGCTAAGAGTCCGAGCCCGCCCGTAAAACTGTAGCGTTTCCTTTAGAAGGATGAAGGATTTTACAGTGGTTGCTCCACTGTAACATCACTTGTTAGTGCTGACATGTTAGGTGATCTGCACCTGTAATCCATTGAAAGACAGAGTGTCAGCGGCGGTTAGCGATTGAGACGTTGACAGGCTGGTCTCTGTCAGCCCTCATCCAACTGCACAGGCTGTTAAATGTCATTCATTACTTCAATCCTTTTGAAGCATCTTGCGACACACGTATTCGGCTATTTAGAATTTTTTTTTTTTTTTAAAAAAAGCCCAAGAGTAGAGGGAGACAATTCGACAGTGGTCTGACACGTTGTGCATAGTAAAGCAATTGGCTTGATCCTGTTTCAAGCACCACGGGCAATAATTCACGGAATTGCTGTTGTCATTCTACCTCAATAAATCACCCGGTCATCGCCCAATTATTGCGCGTGTCAACTGAAAGGCGTCCTTAAAAATGCATTTCCATCCATCGCATTAATTTTACCCATTAGGAATACTTAATATGCTTGTATTGCTAAAGACTTAAAACATTCTCTTTGTGCCGTATTGGGTAGCAGAAATGTTAACCTCCTTAGACTTAGGTTGCAAAAATAAATAGCCTAAAGAGCATAGTCTGAGTAGCATAAGCTGATCTACTAATTTCGCCTCTCATGCTTCCAGCGGCCAATTTGTCTGGTACCCTGAGGGCTGTCAGTGGAGAAATTGCCGCAAATGCAAGCGGCGGAAGTTCCGTCGAGTTCCGAAACCACGGAATCTTGACCGAAATCTCAAATTAAAATCCCCAACAACAATTTTCCAACAACTGACTCAATATTGATTGGATCAAGTCAAGATCATTCACGAAAACATGACAACTTCACGAGTTGACCCCGCAGGTGAGTTCGCATTGAGCAATCGCATACTCGATCTCAGTCCGTGCTAATAATCATGAGATAGACGCACTGCAGCTTGCGGCCATCACTTTTGACTGGGGAGATAGTTTGGATACAAAGGTTAGAACACTCCTATCTCCAACATCAATACTGTATAACTCACCTCTGTCTAGGACTGGGCTCGTTTGGAAGCCATACTTGCCCCGGAGCTCGTCGTACGTATCATCCATGACAAGAACACCTCCATGTTTATCTAACTCCACCCAGGTTGACTACACCGAAGTAACAGGCCAAAGCTGGGACGCAATGCCAGCCAAAGACTTCATAGCCATGGTCTCAGCCCCAACCTTTGTCGGAGATCCTCTCGTGGACTCGCAGCACTTCATCGGGGGCTCCAAATACGAAGTCGTCTCGACTGATCGTGTTGTTGGTAAACACCAACTGCGAGCTGCGCACCAGCGCTATACTGGAGCTGATAAAACATCTGTCGAAGCCAAGGGCCATTGTCATGCTTTGATGCAGCATACCTATGTCAAGATCGACGGGGAGTGGAAGTTGGCGGGATTGAAGCCAAAGGTTTATTGGACCGAGTTTGACTTTGATAAGATCTTTAAGAGTAGTTTTTGAAGATGTTTGTTATTATCTTATATACTATTTACTTAATTCTTGACGCAGTTCTTCTTTCAATAGAGTTAAACCCCGATTTATCGAATCATATTCTCTTGTAACGCTTTTCTCTATCTGAAAACAAGACATGCCCTTGTACCCAGTAAAAAAGAAGCCGTAGGGAGCTCTTCCGTCCAAGTAGCTATAGTAATTAATCCAGCTACAACGACTCAAGGTGGCTGCCACAGACCAATCTCAAGTAATAAGTCGTCCAGACTGTAAATGTCAGAAGTCTAAGTACACCTCGAACTGGTTTGTCTTGCAAGCTAATCTAGGTACTGCAACATACCGAATATCCAAACCTACCGCGTGTCCTCGCTTACTCCACGAATATCGCCTTCTCTTTGCATCTGTATCGCATATCAAATCGACATCCATGGGATAGGTATTTCAAGGCCTAGATTGCCTGGCATATACTGTACATTTCGGCGAAATTAGTTAAGGGGAGTATGCTGACTAAGGCATGTCACCGGGCCGCGCCGTGTTGTGCCGCGCCGTGCCGTGTCAATCACTTCCACTTATCGTCTAGCTAGATCAAAATGCAAGGCCGCCATTGATTAGCTTAACCTTCTGGCGAAACATCGGATAGCCAGGTTACCTTACCCAGACCCCACTGTGGCTGGCTTACCGTACATTTCCAAGAAATGGAACGACGGCGGCGTCCTGCCACAGCAGGATATAACTAAAGTAACTTGGTTTTCCGATAATGACCTAGAGGCTTGAACAAATGGTGATCGCTTCTCGTCTATTTGTCATCTCGGCTAGATGATATACGGAAGTAATCGATATGGCAAGATCTGGAGGCGTGCCTTAGCCACTCAGCTACGATCGTTCAATTTCCTGGAAATGAACGGTACTCCCTCCGACCAATTTCTCGGAGATATGTGGTGGCCAGCAGCAAGGCCAGACCATTGCAGAGTCATGATACTAGCAGATGTGATGTTCTTCTGGATAACTCGTACCGTGTGGGCGAGTAGAATCACCTCGCCAAGCTACACAGTAACAGTCAGTCACTGGTCGAGAGTCCGTTTTGCGCTGGGAAACCAATCGCTGGAGAAGGTGTCTTGTAGACTCCCCATAGGCAGAACTGGGTGCCCCGGCTTATGAGCAAAGAGAGACTGTCTGCTTTCGATATGGACCAGGTAGTGCTTAATGTCTCAGAAGCCGAATTTGATTAACCAGGCACAAGTAATTGAGAACTGCAGATAACATTGCCATCTCGGATCTTAGATTCTAGAACAAGCCCGTGCCAGGAACTTCATCTGGCGAGATCCTTCAAGTAAGAATAAGAAGCTAGTCGCCGTCGTGGGGAGAGGTAGGATTGAGGCGCTTCCCCAGCTAATGATTTCGGATGTGAGTTTGTCCGAATCTTTGAGCCACAGTTCGTTTGCTCGTGTTTCTTTGATGTCTGTTGGAGCCTTGACAAAGGTCTGGAATTCATCATTGACCTATGATACCTGGTGGTCTGGCCCCTGTGACCACTGGGATAGCAGCTTGTAGCTCAGCTAAAAACCCAAAGACGTGAACATTGAACTGCACCGTCCAATCGCGAACTTTCTTTTCCATGTCCTTTTACTCTATCTGCTCGTTACTCACAGCGTCTGGTTGACAATTTTACCAAGGGTACCTTTCGCTCCATCTCACAAAGACTCCGTTGAACCTTGATAACAAGATCCTATTAACACAACGACGACGGCGAGGAGGAAGCCGCCAAGCCTACGCCTTTCAACAATCTCAGATGCAACGCCCCAATAGAATCCTCCTGAGTCGTCATCCAGGACACTTTCCTTGACCTCTTCGACTCCGGCAAGCTCGACTACGCTACCGCTACATCCACCTGCTTCTAAAGCAATGCTTCGTCATCTGGTACTAACTGTCGGTATGCTGATTGGAATCCTCGCTGTGCAAAGGCGAATTGAATTTCATGGAGAGCTTGGAGGTCTTAGTTCACTCAGCTTGCAATTCTCTAGCATCACCAGAGTATTTAGCGCAAGCACTTATGAAATGAATAATTAGAGTCCTTCATGTGATACCTGTGCCGAATAATTCATGATCGAAGACATGACATGAGCCAAGTATGTTTAGAATGGCCACTGATTATGGTACTGAAATCCGGTACAGCAAGAGAGGGAAGTCACGGAAAAAGAAAAAGGCTCGCATCATCAAATTATCCAGGGTTTCTTTATGACTCAAGCAAGGCTGGAGATGCCGAGACTAAGCAAGACCTGTAAGACACGGGCTCTATAGACAGGTAATACAACATGAAGATCTGTAATCGGAGCTCAACAGTCAAGTCAGGAGTGGCGTTTCCTAGGGTTATACTGAAGGAAGCCGTAGGCTGCCGAGTAGTGCTGTTACATTGTATAATGTAGCGGCACTTTTATCTCCAAAGAGTAAATGTAAGAGAGTAGTAACCATAACAGTAAAATCCCAATGATTCAACATTAAAGGCCAACAATATAAAGTTCGACAAGGTCACAAAGCTGCGCAATCAATAAGGTTCAACTGGATAATAAAATCCGCAACAAAAACCTCAATGATGCAGGCTTTTATATTGTAAAGGATTTAAGTTACTTCTTTATGCCCTTCTCTTCACAACACTTTATTGTAGGGTAATATGAAAGTCAGTATTGGCTTTAAGTTGTACCAAACTACTAAAGTAGGTGTCTTCACGTCTATGTATACACTCAAATACTAATACACACACAGTCCTCGGAGGGAATAAGACGTTAGAAGCTAATAAAGTGGATATGGGCGTCTGACGTGTACAGTTTCGTTTCCTTCTCTAGACACTCTACAAGTTGCATATGTCAATCTCCGGTATAATTGTTCAAGTGGCATTGAAAGTCCCTGGAAGGTTGGGTGGCTCTTTTGTCGCTTTTCTGTGAGAGACTAGGATAGACAGACAGATAATAAATACCAGATTGCAATCTCTTCACATCTAACAGAAGATTTAGAAAGGCAGATATAAAACACAGTGCCATTGTCCCCTACTACGGTGGGCTTCGTTTTGGGAAGAAGTCATATTACCCAACCCTTGGTCTCAAGATGCAACAAAGCAACCGTGATCCCAGCCAGAGCTTTGTGCTTGGCTCATGGTGTTAATCTTGGTGTTTCACCAAGCTCTGCGTACTACTCTCAAATGAATTGCCTCCATAGCAATCATGGTTCTCAAAATCTAACCTGCTGGATTGCTTTATCTGTACACAGGCGGCACGTTTATTATGTGTATAACTCTACCTTTTCTTTGCCACGGATGCAGCAAACTCTCACCAAGAAACCTTCTGCACCTACGCGAGTCAGGGCGTGTCACCATTTAGAGTTGGCGAGGTTCTTAGGACTGGACAGTCACATGTAAGAGAGGCCCGGTACAAGTTCTCACACGATGATGAATGGGGTCCACCCTTCGCCGAAAAGACGACCACATTCGCGAGTTATCGCGCAGAAACGTCTGAGCGTATTCATGCAAGAGGCCAAGATCCTTCATCAAGCTTGACAGTGGCGAAGTTTATTGCTGCATTTGCATTGGACAGACGACTTCACAGAAGGAACCCCAGCATAAGCAGGAGTTGGCACTGCTTTCAAGATCTGCATTTGGGAGTACGAAAAGTCATCTTGAAAATAAAGGCATTTCGCCTCAACGTATGTAGTTTGGCCACTTGCCAGCTGTCACTGACCATGTCCATTGGGCATCCGCCATCGATACATCGAGCCAGGCGACATATTAGTTCAAAATAAGAATAGTTATTTGAAAAGCATTGGTATATCTAACATGGGTATTGTCATTACGTTCTAAACTCCGGTGCTGAGATAGGCTCGAGAGAGAGCAACAGTATCCTGTGCCACAGGGGCTCAGAGCGGAAATAATTGTAGCAAATTTGTGGACATCTTATGGCAAGGGGGAGCGACTTCTAGGAGAACATTTAAATGTCACTCAGACGCTGCTCGCCCTGGTGTAAAGTAAACCCATTGATAATGAGCACACATTGGTTTAGAGCATTGAATAGGATGACAGAAGGTAATTGATGCTACAAGGCTCTGACACTAGCAATGACGGACGCACAAGAGGTAAAGAGAAGGTGGCCAGGTTGGGCCGCTGTTATTCCATAGCACTAAGGACGAAATACTCATACAGTCAGGCTATCAACAGCCCAGCACAACGAGATTGGTGACAGCGTATCTGGCATTGTGGGGAACGTACCAGATATTTCTCGTCACGGGCTCCTGGGCCTCTCTGTTGTAGATTCGCGGGTTCTAACACGTGCCAATGATGGTAACCAAGATGGGCATCTGCGCCTACTCTTGATCATTACGTTAAAGCTAGCTTATGGCCTGTTACGTGGGACGAGGAGTTGGGGGAAACTGATAAAATGCGTCAGTCTTTGCCTTCGGTTTGATGCCCAATCCGCTTCCAAGTGCTTCGCCCTCGATCGTGTCAAGCATCGGCAGTCCAGTTTATCCCTGTCCTTTACGTCCTCGAGTTTCCATAACAAAGACCCTCTTTGATATCCGACGACACACGCACATAGTTAATATCGATGGAATTATTTTCGACATTGGAAGTGGCGAGTAGGGGTGCTCTACGTTCTAGCCTATGTCGGTGTTCCAATAGGCAAAGTACTGTAGAATTCATAGATTACATGCGTGGAAGACATGTTGGCCTGTCCAGCAAACTTAGCTTGTCACCCAAATGGAGAACCAGGCACTTCAACGGTACGGAATTTTCGAGAACGAAACTGTGAATTCTCCTCCATACTTACAGACACCGCGCATGGGAACACTAAATCTATGCTCTGGTTCATACTGGTTGCAAAGGCGTCTGCAAAAAGGTGACTGGTTTCAGTTATTCTCTGCGTGGGAGTGGCCGAGGATGATTTGGTGCATGTGTCAAGCTCCGAGGCGTGGAAATCTCCTGAGTACCATACTGCGATTTGCAGAGTTACACAGATTGTGGCACATGACAATATCGTGCATTTGTCTGGTGTTGGCCGAGAGAGGGCTGGCAAGGATCTTATGCATAAGTTTGACGAGTCACAGATTTGAGATAAGTGGAACAAGTGACACCGTTATATTTGGGGAACGGGACTAGACGTTGTGTAACATGAGGCAACATGGCCTGTCCTATAACTATTCCTCAGGGCGTCATAAAGATTAGCCGCTAAAAACATAAGAGACGAAACTATTAGATCAGCTTATGCTTCTTAGAGTAGGCTTCTTAGAGCAGGCTTTATTATTATGCCCTAAGACTTAACAGGCCAACATTTCTACTGCCTACTGGCTGCTGTCTCTTTTGGAGATACTCGAGTGAAAGCCTGTCCTGGTGACACCAGTGGTGACACATACATGAGGTGCGAGGCCCTTGCCTTCCTCGTCAGTTTTAATTGACCACGTTGTCAAAGGTACTGTTTGACATTGAGGCCCAGACATCAAGGCTCCACCACATTAGAAGTTGGGTAACAACACAACATATATCGAATTATAACTATCTTGGTATCATCCTGGCCAACACTCAGATCACTTATACCATGATCAGGTCAGATCTTGGATCCAACACCAGGTATCTATGGGTATCAAGCACACGGGCACGACTTCAAATCCTCGCACGTATATACACACTGATGTTCAAAACATATCAAATCAAATGCTGAAATAAATTGCCAAAGCATCTAGATCCTGCTCACTCCGGAAGCAGTATTGCTTCTCTAGTCCTCGTTGGTGGGGGGACCGGCGTAGTTCTTGTGACCCCAGGCCCAGTACCATATACCAGAAACGAGGCATGCGAAGACGAAGACGACGGGGGCGTAGTTGACGGTTTCTGGGGTGACGGGGATCGTGGAGGGCATGCAGAAGAGAGGCATGGCGAGGAGAGACCAGGCTGGACAGGTTAGTAAGGTACAAAGATTGAGAGGTCAGTGAACAACATACCGATAGCAATGACGTTGGCGACAGCGCCAAACTTGCCAAGGTAAAACTTTCCAGTCTTGACCTGCTTACGGCCAGTGGCGAGACTGATGGCAATGGGGGTAGCATAAGAGGCAGTCAAGCAAATGACACCAACACCGGAGAAGGCGTTGAAGGCGGCGGATGAACCAAAGTAGATGACACCGAGGATGATCTGGACAACCATGCTGAGCATCATGGCGTTGAGGGGAACGTCGAGCGAGGTGTTGACCTTGGACCACCACTTGGCACCGGGGATGGCACCGTCACGAGCGAAAGCCCATGTGCATCGAGAAGTGGCAGTTGTGCAGCCAATACCGCAAATGATGGCGAGGATGATGAGAGGGAAGAGGAGTCCAAAGGCGCCACCGGAGCTGCCAACAGCGGACTTGATGATGAAGGGCACTGGCTGGGCGGAGAGGATGACTTGTTGGAGATCGGGGAGGACGAACATCAACGGGATGATGAAGAGGAGACCGGCAAAGGTGTTGATGAAGATAGTGGCGACCATGGCCTTGGGGACCTGGACCGAGGGGTTCTGTACTTCCTCGCACATGCTAGAGATGGGGTCAATAATGCATCTGCACAGGCAGTCAATTGAACTCACGAGATGATCATGCCAGTGGAAGAAGTAGCGTAGGCAGCGTGGAGCAGACCGACACAGAAAGACCAGCCCTTGGGCCATCCAGAGTTGGCCTCGAAGTGACCAAAGACGTAGGCAGCATCGCGACGGCCTTCCTTGGCCATGGCGAGAACACAAACGACAATGGCAATGACACCAGCAAAAGTCCAGAACACAGCAGCAGTCTTTGTAACAAATTATCAGCACACCATTCAATCACAAGAGACGAACACGGTTCACGTACATCAATCCAGGGAAGGTATTTGTTTCCGAGGGCAGAGACGGCATTGCACAGGAATGTAAGGCCGAGGAAGACGAGGAAGACCTGGTAGGCCTCTCCAGACATGACACCGACGCCGGGGCTTGATTCGAAGACATTGACACACGAGACAATGAACAAGGCGGTACCGAAGTTGACAGCGAGTGTAATCGTAATGTTTCCGACAATGTAGAGCCAGCCGCAGATCCAGCTCGCAATGCGACGCCATCGAGGAGGGGAGAGCATGAAAGCTTGGTAGTAAACGCCTAATTATCACGGACAAACGAATCAGCGACATGTTTCACAGTGCACAAGCAAGCGAGAGAGCAAGGGAAAATTGGAGAGAGGGAAAAATGTACCTCCAGCTGTAGGATAGACACTGGTGATTTCACCAAGGGACGCAGCGACACAGACAATGATGAGAGAAACAGCGAGCCATCCCCAGATAACGTTGACAGGGCCGCCGCCAATCAGCGGGTAAGCCAAGGTTGTAGCGAGACCGTAGGGGATGGAAGCGAGGACGAAGGACATGAAGGCGACCTGGAAAGTCGAGCGGTTTCGCGACAGCTCAGCCTTGTAGCCAAGGTTCTCGAGGAGCTGATCGGCAGCATCTGGGTTGCCTGATCCGGAAGCTTTGGAGTTTCGTCGAGGCTTCTGGTCGATGGCGGGCTGCTCCATGGCACCGGTGCTGGTGCTGCCCGAGTCGTGTTTGGACATGATTGACAGGGCGGAGGAAGGGAGGATTTGTTGTTGTGGTGAGAGAGAGAGTGGGAGAGTGTGAGGGGAGACGGAGGGGAAATGAGGGGATTTTAAAAAAGAAAAGAAAGAAAAAAGCGACAGGATTCCAAAAACCAGGTCCAAACTAATAAATGGAAAAGAGAGAGAAAGAGAGAAGATCGAATTGAATCTGGGGAAAGGGAAAAATGACGGACGGGGGGGGGAGGACCTGGAAGAAATTTGGAGTAGCGCACTCACGGGAAACATGGGGGGGTTGACCAAACCAGGCTTAGGCCATTGTTACAGTGGGTAACAAGCAAGAGAACCATGGATCAGGAATCAAGAGAAAAAGACAAGACTTGACAGGGGAGGGATACAGAATGGATCCTTTCTCACCGAGGTCTAGTCTCAAAGAGGAATAGAGGAGGATAAGAAGAGAGACTTGGACATGGGTTCCCACATGGGACAATACGATTAGAGAGTGGTCAAGCCCATCCATCAGTCAATTCAACAACAAGGGCAATACCATGCAATAATTACAGGGAAGAGATGATGCTGCAGTGGTCAAGTTACAGGAGGGCAGGCAGTGTCTGTGAGCCCAGAACCAACAGCTCGAGTCTGTTGCTGACTCGCGACTAAACCGCAATCATACTAGCCCACTTCTTATCCTGTACGATAAATGCCTCTGATAGGCGAAACCCATCTCTCTAGCGCGTGGGGCTGAAGCGAAAAGAGAAGGAAAAACTCACGCAACAGAACGAGAACAAATGCCCATAGGCTGCTACGTCATGAACTACAGTGGAGAGAGTGCACCAAACGGACAGGCCGACACAAGGTTTCGGCTTCAACCTCAAACTGGAAGGAGATTAAGCTTACAACAGCACGACCAACGTTGAGAACGGTTTGTGTATTGGGCCAAGCTTTCAGCACATCAGACCAGTTTAAATTAAATTATTTAATTGATGTCTTTAAATATTCACATGCCGCGGATTGCGCAACAGCATGTGAAGAATTGCACTACAACATGTGAAGCATTGCACTACAGCTCCCCTGTGAAACAGCGACAGCCAACAACACCCTGTAGCCTGTGTCATATGCAAACAATCACCACTCTCTCTCTGTCATCCCCGACAGCCCGAATTCCGGTTTCTGGTTTGACGATCCCTCAGCTTTACTTGCCATACTTTACCTATTTTGGTGAATATCCAGTATGTGATCGTCAGGGTATCACCACCACCACCATCACCCTGGTCCTTGAGGTGTGTGTGTGTGTGTGTGTGTGTGTGTGTCGCGTGCATTCAAAGTTGACAGTTTTGAGACCATGGTGAGTTTCTAGGTTGAAACAAGATAAACATTACCTTCCCCGATTATCATGCATGCATGATGGGCTTATTCCTATCTAAGAAGTCCGGCGACACACGTCCTTAATCCCGTCTCTTGTCTTTCCCTCACCGACACGTGACCGGTGCTCAATGTCGATAGCTGATGATCAATACGCTTGTCATGACGGGCCGTTCCTTGCATGTGTACTCTGTATGTATGTGCGTGTGTATGTATGCATGTGCAGTAAACGCTATATGTGCAGCAGTAATACGCGATTAACCCCGTCCTCCATTGTAATCAGCACCACCAGCCTTCCTCAACCGAACCACGATATCCCTCTCGTCCAGCTCCGACTTGTCCCCCGTCGTGACAGCGATGCTATGATGCGAAAGCTGCCTCTTGACATCGCCGCTCTCGATACTGACGCGGGCCTTGCGCATGACCTTTGTCTTCTCCCCGATCCAGACCACGAGTATGAACTTCACGCGCGTGCTCTCCTTGTCGTTGGCGTACTCGACGCGCACGTAGCCGTACTGGACTTGCCCGTCGTCCAGATTGCTCACCAGCTCTGCCAGACCACCCGTGCCCGTCTTGGTGAGCGCCAGCTTGTTGCCCACGGCCGATGCGTACGAGATAAGGAGCCAGTTGGTGGGTTCCTTGTCGGCGCGCACGGCGTCGTAGGCGGAGGCTATTTCCTGCGCGTCGAGGCCAGACATTATTGTATGTATGTATTATCGTATCGATTGATTGAATTGGGATCGGTGTGTCGGTGCGTCGAGGGTCGAATCGGATCCCGTCGAGCTGGGATTGACAGAGACAGGTAAGGACGGTAGGAGGAATAAACTGGGCCTGGTACGTAGTTTCAGTTCCAGTTCCAGTTGACCAACAGAAGGATTGTATTGTGACTGTAAAACAATTAAAGGGTTTAAAAAAGCTTGGTCTTTCCTCTTGAATTGTTTGACTCAGGGGCTATTTCCTGTCCGTCCTTCTGTTTTCCCCTCCCCTAACCTTGTCTTCCCCTCGGTTGGGGGAAGGGGATCCATTTCTGCTCTGGGTAAAGCTCGGATATCTCGTCTGACCAATTGTAGCATGTTTTTGCCAGTATCTGCTGTTATTGGATGTTAGTGCGCCATCAATGCACAGAACACGCTCTAGAAGCATGGCGATCCATATTTCGCGCCTTGACGCTAGAAGAGAAACGGACAGACTCCGTCGTCTTGGCTTCTTCTTCAGTAATCGTCTGTTCAGCTCCAACATCAGACTCTTTCTCAGCCCCTGAATGGCGGCTCCTCATACCGGAGCCCCGGCAACGACGAGATACCTCCACGATTAATGTTGTTTTCCAGTACGTAAGAAACACGATTAGCTATTCCCCTCCCCCGTGGGCAACTAGCCAAGCTCAACGTCGGATCATTTGTCTAGTGATGGTTCCAGGGCTAGAGGGTCATCAACGGCTATGAACCATCAAATGCTTCTGCGTCGGATCAAAAGTCTCACTCACTGCATGAACCCTCCCCTTTCTGCAGCCAAGGCTGAGCTTTAATTCTCAATCATGACAGGTTCCATTTTCCTGGTCGATTATTCCTTCTTTGAGGGACATATTACCGATATCTCCCTCTCCCTTGTTCCCACGCATGGGGGGACCATGCAAGCCTTTCCCCCCGTTCCTTGAAGATGATCAATTAGTTAAACTACGGCAATAATCGCAGATTTTTTGGCCTGTTCAGTTGTCAGTCGGCCCGAGAATTGACTCAAGCCGACAGTGGAGTTTTACGAGTCTTAACGGGCCGCCGTTTCACTTGGCCTCGAGCCTACAGTGCAACGCCAGATAAAAGCCCGAGACGATTGCGTTCAGCGACCAATTAATTGATCCATTTGATGGTTCATTAAATGAGTGACAATTTGTACCAAAATATGACGACTTTTGACCGATAAAAATGTTAGTTGCCAACACTGGAGATGCTATTTTCGTATCTGTGCAGCATCGTACTAGACCAAGCAATAAATGCATGAACCCCCTTGTTTTGTCCTTCAACCAACAACATTCTAGACTTTTTTCGTTGTCGGTCGCAGAATTGAAGACAAGCAAATGAACTGCCCGACTCCGACAAACCCTGTCAGTGGATTGAGACCAAGCTAGGATCCCCCGTTGGTCCCAGTGAAATTGACCCTATAACAACGTGGGAAAACAGCAGCAATTTGGTAATGGGTAAAAAAAACAGGGACTGAGAAAAATAACTCATTTTTTTTTGTTGCTGTCTTTCGTCGGGTTGCTTCGTTTATCCGCGCTTTTGTCACATTGACATTACTACGCGAAATTAGACAGCGACCAACAAGAATGAAGCCCACTCATGTCGTGC
Organism: Fusarium pseudograminearum CS3096; assembly: GCF_000303195.2. NCBI lineage: Eukaryota > Fungi > Ascomycota > Sordariomycetes > Hypocreales > Nectriaceae > Fusarium > Fusarium pseudograminearum. The sequence goes on along the minus strand of NC_031954.1, from coordinate 242,930 downwards.
TGTTTATCAATTAATCGCGTCTTTATTAATTACTGGAAAATAAAAAAATAAAAAAATAGAACAGTGCACGACCAAACTTGGCAGGTCACTCACTGCCAATGTCATGAAGTATCCGTGCCTCGTTCGCCAAGTGTCACAACTGAATCAGACACAACAACCCCCATGGCTTAGACACATCACGCATTGAACCCAGCAGCGCACAGTCATTAAACATTCCAATTAACATCCGATTAACGTGTAAAAGACTTGTGAAACGCGTTTAGCATAAGATAATTGCCACTCCATTGCTTCATCCTCGCTAAGCCCTAGCAATAAGACCCTGTATTTGCGAATCCTTCTATTGTTCTGTGCCTGCGCGTCATTTACATGCTACAGACCCAAGCCTCGACTGACTCGTTTGTGTCTACTCACTGGCCCGTTGTTCATGGTGTCGGTTTGACTCGTCCCCGGGACGTCCTGTTACCGCCGCGATCTGGAACTGTCGTTCTTTAGTTCATTAAACGCTAAACTTTATGAAGAGAAAGCACAGTTGAACCTAATCTTTAGGAAAGTCTGTAAGCCACTGGCCTAACTACAATAACATTGCTATTGAGCATAACTGAGCCAAGATCCATGCCTGCTACATGACGGATCCAAGGGGATGTCTTGAAAGTTATCCACCTGATACACTTATTTACTGTTGCTTTAATTTAAGTAGGAGAACCACGTAACATTAGTCACTTCTGCTCAAGTGTCAGTCATTATATAGCTCACTTTCTTGTTGTCAGCCCTCTAAACTTACCCTTCAACAGACACTACGAGGCAACCTTGTCAAAGTAGACCGGTGCTCATCGATAGGTATCGTGACATATGGTCTTCTTCTCTGTTCTACTGGTCTGTATAGTTGCAGGATGCTCGGATAGTGACTGGTACGTATGCGTGATACGGATGCTGAACACTCTTATCCATATCCCTGGCAGTCAGAGACTAACAGTATCCGGAACAGCTACAATATCTCCGACTAACCTGTAGACAGGCTCCCCTATGTATATATTACTGTGAAAACAGTTACTAAATACTTTGACAAAGACTTGGTTAGTAACTCACAAGGTAGTTGGATGACACAACAGATGAGGGCAGTCATCGCGTGTTTAGTTATTGCTGCTATAAAAAACAGCTTGCTAGTATGGATGCGTTTCCCTATTGGCTTTCAATCTTACCATAACTCTTGGCCAATCACTCTCCTTGTTATAAAACGTTGCAACGGTGCTCGTTGTACTAAATTACTTGGCTTTAATGGCTACCGTAGCCTGACGTTACGAAGCCACTGCCACTCATTCCCAGTTTGGCTTCTAGTAGCTGAAACGTATAAATTTAGTCGCCACGACGAACTGTAGTTTGAGAAGTAGCTATTTGTACTCAAAATGATGCATTGAAGTTCGATCTGCTACACTCAAGTCACATATCAAACCTCATGTATCAATAGGACTTGCGTCATAAAACATGTCACCTTTCCGTCGTGCTCTGAATGTCACCAAGTGGTGTAATTGAGGAAAGGTGAGTGACCTGAAGGCTCGTAGAATGAGCCTTGTATCATGCTGCTGCCGCCTAAGCTCTTCACGAGGCTGTCTGGCTAATCATGGTTAGTCCAGCTGACTATTCTGAGAGATATCCATGGAACGTTCCTAATGTTCGACTGCGGTTGCTGTCGGATCGAACTCCGTTCCCTTGCATCCATAGATGCCCAAGCTAACTAGATCACATCTTACTTACCGCTAAATAGCTCGAATCTGATATACACAAGAAGACTAAGCACCCACACCCAAAGATCCACAGATCGTGAGGCCTGATATCTTTTCTTTACCTCCAAAAGACCAACTCGCCAGCTAATGTAGTTCTATTCTGTAATACATACTTATCTCGATCGTTATCTCACCTAGATACTTGCTGGCATCTAGGGTAGACTCATGATAATGTGCCAAAATGCCATTCTTTGTTCTTTGCAAGAGTATTACAGCTTCTAACAGCCGTCTATCTAATCGTAGTATAGGTGCCCACTCGATAGCTAGGTCCAGGCTGTCTGCATAGTAAGGGTTAACAGTGTTCTTTGACACCTCTGTCGCTTTCATAAATGAACTATCTGCAAGCTTCAATTTACCAGATAGTTCTCGATATAAACTCGCTGAACCTTTGATCTCCTGAAACATTTATAGATAAGTCTCTGCTTACATGCATTGATGATAGTTTGGTGCTCATGAGCCGTATTATCGTTTCTATCCTGTGCGTGGAAAATAGCTGCTAGGTGTTTCCGGCACATTATGGTCTTTGTATATGCCGGCTCAAGTAACTCCTCTTGACCCTTTCTCACTTTCAGCTCTAGATCCTCAGCTTCACTCAGGGTCTTGAATATCTCTAGTGTCTTCGTCACGTCGGATGTGATGTCAAGCTTTGCATACTTCGCAAGACCATTCACTGCAACCATTCTATCTAGCAACTCTCTGGATGGCTTTGGCCATTCCTAGTTCACCCTAATGAAGAAGATAAGAGCTAAAACCTTTGCTGCTATATGAGACACGCCGATGAACGAGCTTCCACTTCTTCCTTGATATTGGCTTGCACACTCTTTGCTCTGGTTCTTGAATTTCGTCAGAATCTTCTGTGCTTGATCAAAGTCTTTCCCAAGTTGTGTGGTGCCACCTCTCTCATATTTGTTAACTAGTGTCACCATGATGCTCTAAATAATCTCAGTTACACCATTCTCGGGTCTGAGTGTTAAGTTTCAGGCTGTTTCGAGTACCCCCTGATCTTTAAGCACCGCAGCATAACTATTGACGATTTGACATGTGAGGTGATAATCATTATGAAGTGACTTTTGAACAATTGGAATAAGGTCTTTCAGTTCCTCGGCTTGATCTATCTTGCCTTAGCGTATATATAGATTAGCTAGGTACTTGCCGTTCTGAATGGTCATAGGATGTGTTAGACCTAGGCCCCTGGGCAAAGCGACATGTACGGTGTTCACGAGATCTTCCGTTTTGTACATACATGCTTAACCATGTATAATCATGCCAGAACCTAGCCCACCATGGTGAGTTGTGATCAGAACCGCTACCTCGTTGTTTCGACGCCTACAGTCGGTTTGAGATTTCCGTAGCATTGTTGACTCGTTTTCGAGCACATGGTACGTCCATTAACTACGTCTCAATATTGAATGTCTGCTATTCCCAGCACATAAATGGCCTCAAGCCCATGCAGCCCTAAGAACCTGAGTCTCTGCTTGGAGAATTTGGGGACTTCCATACCAAGCTCGTGCACCAGTCAGAAAGAAGCCTCTACGTACGAGTTCTGCATAGTAGGTTATCTTTACTGCATCTGATGGGAGTGATTTCAGGTCGAAGACACGTCGATGAAGCTGGTCGACATTGGCTTTCGACTTGGATAACCAGCTTTGAGCCTGGCTATAATCTATGCCATATCTGAAACATAATGTATAGCAGAACGCCAACTCTAATGCGGCCGAGGAGCCACATGCCTCGCAAACTCTAGTCGCCCGTCTCTCTAGACCTCTCAATATTTCTGTCCGGACTCAGTAGTCTAAAGTTACGAGCTAGTGCAGCGCAAATTTGACATATAACGCCCGGACATTAGTCTCCAAAACAGTATCAAAGAGCAGAGCTATGGTATTGAACAGATATGCAATAGGAAGTCTATTATTTCTCCATCCTAACTTACTGCAAGGGTACTTGAAGCATGCCCAAGATGTGGGTACTGATCCAATGTACAGTAGATACTTACTCACTGGTAGCTGTGTAGGTGCTCAAGAATTATATCAACACGCTCCTTATCTGTCAATCCGTGTCCCTTGTTGATGTAAAACTGTCAGATGAAATCATCACGACCTGATGTCGTGAGAGTTATCAGTGAGGTACAGCCCGTTCAGCACGACTGAGGCCAAGCACGTTACATTCTCTACAGCGCTAGTGAACATTGGTGTCGTTCCTCTGTTAGCTAATACAAGAAGACTGGTGCTGTCTATCATCCTTCGTCGCATCTGTTAACAATCTGTGCTAGCGATGAGCTACTAATTCCTTTATCTCTAACTCTTGAACTTAACCGTTACTCGTCAAAGAATCAGCTGATATGTTCAAACCTGTCCCACGTTGTTATATGTCAAGGCTAAGAGCTACACCGAAGAATTGAAGCAGTGACTCTCGACGTTCTGGACCTGGAGATCGTTTGGGAAGCTCTTCGAATAATGACTGGATGGCTACGACATAACTGTCTTCATAGCATGGATGCCAAAGCTCAGCGAATCTCTTGTGCGACAACATCCATAAGCAAACCATAACAGATGCGTAGACGTTTATCAACTTTGCCTCCGTGATTTGCAACCCTACCTTGAAAAAACAACTCAACCACAAGCTGACGGTCTAATGAGTTTCAACCGGTGCTCAATGCATATCATACATACTACTCATAGGTAAAGGTGATGGTTTGAAGGAGGAAACTGTCTTTCGTTAGTGTGACATGAGTGTTCACAAGCTACCGTTCCGCAAACTGACCGATCACTCAGCTAAACACTCCATGATACCACCATGATACAATGACTATATAATCTAAACGAACTATACAAACATAACTAATACTGCACAAAGACGTGCCTCAACTCATCCATCGAGCTTTGAGACAACAGGGCTTGATGTCTTCTCCTTGGTAGAGTAATCTCCCTCATCAACACTCACTCCATCTCTTCCAACGCCCCCAGAGCTCTCCTCATCCGATGCTCTTGAATCAATGGAAGAACCCTCATAACCGTTCTGCATGAGTTGAGGGTTCCTCCGAGACCACCACAGCAGTCCAAGCTGCACAAAAACAGATCCAAACGAGAACGCAGTTGTGAGCGGGAATCCGATCGGATACTGCGGCGCGTCAGAAACCCTAAAGGCACGAAGAGGAATAGTCGCATGCCCAATATAGACGATCATGACTGTCAAAGCAACAACGATGGATCGTGCTTCAGGCTCCTTTCGCATCAACTCGGCGAACCACGCCATCAGGGCTGGGCTTCCTGCGTTGACAGCGTAGGTCATGAAGTAGAACCCCATGACGACCTTGTTGTCCGATGGCCAGGCGCAGAGAACACTCAGCATGATGCCCAGCATAAAGGCACAGCCTGAACTAATCTGCCACCTCCAGTGCTTCCAGTCCGACAGGCCGTTGAGGATCAGGTTGGTGCAGATCTGCATGGCATAGCCGCCCAACGGAAGGATGTTGACTTGGTATGTGCTGTAGATGCGGTTGCCTGCACTATCCTTGAGACTTTCGATGTACAGGACAAAGTACGCGTTTGCTCGATGTGCCCATGCGTTCATGACGAATGCACAGAGAAAGAAGAAAGTAACAGGGTGAGTAATCAGCTTGCGCAACTTTTGCTTCAGAACCGAAGTCGGGATCAGCTTTGAAGTTTTGGCGCCAAAGTCTCCCATGCGCTCACGGGAGAGTCTCTTCTCATCTTCCGTCAACCACTTGGCACGAGTGTACGCAGGCGTATCCGGAATGACAAAGAACCCCACGATTCCCTGAGCGATGGTGATGACTCCCGAAACGATAAACAACCACTGCCATCCCGCGATCCCGTGAGCGCCGTTCAAATTGCGGTATAGAGCTGCCTGGAGAGCGCCGAGAAACATGGCGCCTGCTACGTCGGATACGTTGAAGCAGGCGATCCGCAAGGCAAGCTCCTTGGGAGTGTACCAGTTGAAGATGAGAGAGACGACGCTGGGCCAGAAGACGGCGGAGAAGAGACCGAGGAAGAAGCGAAGGACGTAGACTGTGGTTGCGCTTTTGGCTTGGCAGGTTCTGTACGGTAGTGAGCTTTCGTACGTAGGTCAGTTTAAGGTTTGCTGCTTACACCAAGACGAAAAGTCCCCAGATAATTTCACATGTCGGAAGGAAGATGGAAGGTCGGACCTATCAGAGTCAGTACACTGCTATATGGATCCATGAGATGACTACACTCACCCTCGTCTGAGCCAGTTGCCCGGGAACAAGCCCAACGGCATACCCTATGGAGAAAAAGGTATTGAACATGACCAGCTCATTTCCATACAAGCCCAACGCCTCTCGCATTCCGGAAACATAAGCTTGCGTGGTAGCGGACTGGTCCATCTCCTTCATGATACCAGCGATGAACGTCCACGTGAGGAGAAGGCAGTCGAGCTTGAGGATCAAGACATGTCGTGGGTTCTTGAAATAGGGGATGATGCTGGATATGTGCTTGAAGATGCCGGTCTGAGGAGTATGTGAAGTCGTATCCTGGGTTGTCGTTGAGTCCATGTGTGCTAGTGTTTCGGAAGTAGTAGTCGCCATTGTCTCGACTCGTTTTGCCACTTGCGACAAAGGCGTGAAGAGTGCAAATCAAGATAATAATGATGCCGAGTAAAAAAAAACCCATCAAGATGAAACAGGAGTTATATACAAGGGCCCTTTCGCACCCTGTCTTTCGCGTCGCCATCCCGGTAACATCTTGTGCCTCTGAATCGGCCTCGCAGCGATAGCGGATCAAGATAGGCATTTAGCGGGCCACTCAAGGCTCGCGTCATTTGCAGCGCAAAGAACGACATGGGAGGAGGATTATCCCAGACAGGTAATATCCGTCGGACCAAACCCCGATATCAGACAGGGAATGTTTAAGCTTAATTGTTACATCGCGACGATTGATACCTGATTGTAGTAATCTTTTGTTCTGCAGCGGAAGGATCGCGCTGCATGATCTGGATGAGGAGTTTTATTGTTACTCTCCAACAGCTCTGTAACGACCTTCCTGAGATAAGATACACGATAAGATACTCGATATCGATAAGATTGTATCACCGATAAGATTGTATCGCTGATAAGATCACTCTGTCTACACGTTGATGTACGTGCCTAAGGAACAAGGGTGATTGTGTATAGCATGAAACGATCTGTCTTAGTTCTTCTCAAAATTCATCCTTTCTTCTTTACTTCTACCTACCCTTATTATTATTTTTACTGGCCTGCGGATAAACGTGCTGCAATGCAAGTGAGTAAAATGCTATGATTGGCTGACTGGTCTTCAGCAACTCCTGGACATATCACACAGAGAACAATGCATACTAAACGAAGGAAGCAATAAAGATGTCTGGGTAACATGGATGAATCTGTTTCACATTGATTGTTTTTTTCTTCCAACTGACGATTAAAGACTTTAATCAGTCTCGCTAAGAACGAACCAGACGCAGCGTCAATAGCTGGGCTACGTATTGTAAGTTTTGTCCATGTAAGGACAAATCGAGTCTGGCATTAGCCTTTAACGAACTGACACCCCTGTAATAGAGAAAGGCGGGCAGGATTGGCACAAGATTAAGATTCTTGTATATCTAGGTAGAACGCCATTCTGTAAAGGTCGTCTTGGTGCACTGCGAAATATCATGTACACGATGCTTCTGAGCAGTCTTGCGATACAGTGCATAGTGAGTTTATCTAGTTAAAGACAGCTAGACTAGAAAAAGACAAAGGTAAACAAAAAACTGCTACCGATCGTCTTGGGTTTCCCATAGAGCCCCGATAGATACCCATGACAGGATGCATTCTTGGCTTGTCTGAATATCATACTGTCGAAGTGTCGCGTCCTTATCCTCCTCTGTTCTAGCTAAATTGATATAGTTGTTAAGCCACTCCGTTGAGCTCCAATACTCCCAAATATCACCCGGAATGATGGCCTTGGCGGCATTCACGAAAGCCTCGCAACCCTGAGGTACCCCCGGGTCGAAGTCACATCGGAAGACGGTTGATGATTGGTTCACTAACTGCACAATGGCATTCTTGAAATCATCATCCAAAGTGAACCTGCCCCGCAATACTTCCACCTGGCTACCTGTAAGAGGTTGCAATAGGCCCTCTTCCAAACACTTGGGCCAGGCCTGATCCCTCGCAATGCAATAGTGGACTCTTTGCTGAAAGATGTCTGTGCCAACTTTGGGGTTGTCATCCGTTTCGAGTAGCAAAGTCAACGACCCAACAGGAATACCTTCATTAGACGCACCGGCAGCGTTTAAAAGCCAGCGGGATAAATTGGGTATGAGGGTTTCGTCATGGAGACTCCAATTCATAGTGTCGTACAATACCTCCCATACGGCGGTAGCAACGTGACAAACAGCGTGGAGGGTATTGATGATATTGATACGGCGTTGTATCTGAAGCGCAGGGTTTTCTTTCAAAAATGGCACCAACCCGTAACCGTGGAGTGACATATCGTTCACAGACGCAGAGTCCTCAAGGAGAACTATTGTGCGGATTGACGTCCTTTGAGTGGTTGAAAGCAGACCAATGAATCGAATGGCAGATGAAGCGGCAGAGAATCTGATCTTCTCGCGTGTACGAAACTCGAAATCGAATGGAGGATCTTCGTCATCGAATTCTGGTGGGCCAAGGCTGAGGGGATTCTCTTCGTAAATCCAAGTCTCAGAAAGCTTCCATGCAAAATCAGGGATTCCAAGACGATCCATAGCGCTTGCAACCTGAGACCGTGAAGGGATAGCCCAGGTTTCGAATCGGAGACCCAAAAAGTCATGTGCAGGGTATTTGCCTCTCCAATGTGGTAAGCACGTGAAAACGTGATCGCCAAATTCTTCTGGGTACTCCTCTGCGATGAGTTGTAGGCAATGAGTCAAACACTGGCGAATTTCCCCAGAGTACTTGTCCCATCGCCGGAAGTCACGGTCCACCAGGCCCGGGACCCTGCGGTAGTTGTCCCTGGTCGAGGTTGCGCTGTGCCTAACACGATTATGTACAAGACCATAGCCATCGTACTCATATCGTTGGTTTGGTAGAATGCAGTCAATATTCCACTCGAAGAATTCATCGACAAACTGGCATGCAGCAGGTCGGAAACGGACTTGGGATGTGTTATCATCGCCAGTGTCCCAGACGCGAAAGTGAAAGGCTCGTTCAATTTCAAGCTTGGAACGGAAGTTGGGAAACTTCTTCTCCAATTGCATGTGCATCTCTGGGGTGATGAGATGAGCAAGATGTAGCACGATGTCTTGCTGCAGAACATAATAATATGTAGCTACAAGATTGAAGCATCCAGCTAAACTGCGCCAGTCCTCACGATAGAGAGTTGAGAATTGAATCGTATTGACAGCAAGAGGGAGGTGCTTGCAGTCATTGGCAATCGAGCGGCATGTGTAGATGAGAGAGAGGTCGATCGGGGTGTTTTCAATCGTTCTGAGCTTATCTGACTGGCCATTGTAGACGTAACCGCCTGTGATTGCGAAGTATTCGCAAAAGATTTGTTGTCGTATCTCTGCAGGGAGATCCGTGATCCGTAGTCCAGTAGACATGGAGGGCGAACGCTGAGAGAGAGACTGTGCGTTGATGAACGAAGGATGGAGAAAAGTCGAAGTTTGGTGTGGGCAGTGGAATGTGGCTTTATGTTTGCAGAATATGAGTCATCATTCACCAGTCAGCCAATAGAACCAAGACAAATGCAGCACAAAAAGCTCAAAATCAACACCGTACCACATGCATGCGCAGCAACAGGAGGGTTTTGTAACCAAAACATTCTGTTTTATTTTATATATCTCTAAATTGAATTCCGACCCTTCTCAATTCACTTCAAATGTCTCAGCAATGAAAATCCATATGAATCAAATACCCAAATGTATCATACCAAGGGTCCCCATTCCAGATGATGGTAGCAAGTCCATGCTATGCCTAAGGATGTCAAGTTACTTACGACTAGTACCCTTCAGCTAGAGGATCTGACTTCTGCTTCTGTGTGAGGAGGCTGCAAATGGAGAGCTGGGTGAAGAGATGAATGACAAGTATGATCAGGAAGACGAGGTGGAGAGAAATCGTCTCTTTGAAGAGCTGACACTGTGGATGGAGGAGCAAGAAATACTTTTTTCGGGCATGCTATACACCCTTGCTCAGACAAAGTTCCTCTCGGCTGTAGACGGCCTGCATAGGAAGGTTAGACCTAACTATAGTGTCTGGAAGAAGCTAACCTCCCATTGTTGTATTATCGGTGACAAGATACTTATTTGATCGCCAGAGCCCTAAAAATTGACTTGTTTGATGTTCAGTATTTTTCTCTTTTCGTGATGAATGGTCTTTGCCTTCTGTTACTGTTTGTGGTGCGCTTTGGAAGTCAGATATGGTTATTAGCTGTGCCTTATTGCTAGAGGACGGAATAGGTGTAGAACGGATTGGTAATCAGGAATGAAAGGCATGTTGAAGTGAATAATGCACTAGAGTGACAAGAGAACGCAGGAAAGCGTGGCTGGTATAGACGTTGGCGTACCGGTTGATGAGAAGGAACAAGAAGTACATGCAGGAAACGAGTTGATAATCGAGTTTGACTTTAGAGTTCGGAGTCAATACACGTTTGGAATATTATTGTGATTTGATGGTTGAGTTGTTACTGTTGGTATATTGATGGTCATGTCAAAGAAAGGAAGGGTTCATACCATGGGAGAGGAGGAAGGGAGAAATGAGGCTGATATATAAGAAGACAAGTAGTTCATATGCTGTGATATGTTGTAGTCTTAATGGAAGCTGATTTCTCCTCAAGAAGGAAAATAAATAGGAATAATATCTCTTCCCTTTATCATCAAGACCAGATACTGATACAGGAGAGACCATATTGACGAAGTCAGCTGCCATGCATTAGATGTACATTAGCTGCCAGCTAACTGCAATCAATTTCGTGGATATATACGGTAAACGGGTAACGTGTCGGTAATTAATCTGAGTGGGTGCTATGGGTCGCAGTATCCGGACTCCGATGCTGGTATGGGTCATGCTAGGGTTCCCCACAATCTTGTCGTTACATCCATCGGTTACCGGGCGCGGTACCCCGCCAATCTGCCGATCAACACTGATGTCATCCATGTGAGATATTGCCGCTTTGTCAACAGACATTTTATTCGTAGATTGGTCTGGCAACCAATCGCGCCACGCCTACCAGTGGAACATTTGTTAAACGACAAAAGCGCAACAACTAGATGAATTTTGCAGAGAAGCGGAAGAGGAATGCCTTCAACGTGATTTGGTTTGTCAGATGCGAATGCTGCATTGGTAGTGACTGCAACTGTTGGTCATTCCTTTTGAAATACAATGATGGCCTCTTAAGGGTAAATAGATTTGAAAAGGTGTTGCGATTTACTCGTAGTCCATCCATGCAAAACGTTTGATTCAACTGTCTTTGCATAATCGAAATTGATAACACTGACTGGGAGTCCCATTCTTTAACAAAGGAATTCATTTACAACACTGGATCTTGTGTCCTAGCGGTGTCGCAAGTCGGTCAATCATCAGATAAGTTTCTTGACATGACATATCTGAATTCAAAAGAATGCTGCTTAGCTCCACAACGATGGGAAAAACCTCGTCAGTTTTGAATCAGAGAGGGTCAGTGCTTTAAGAGAACGTACTATAGCGGATATTATACATTTTGATAAAGGCGAGGTCACAGAAGAGTGTGTCCAATACATCCAAATGGAACATATGGTGATTGAGGCAGGTGAATCAGAGGTAATCCACAGGTCAGAGTTCAACATCGTGGCTAAAGCGAATGCTGCAACTGTGGAAGTGGACGACTCTGTGGAAGTTCAAAACACGACTGGTCCATTCATCAAATGTCGCAGAATAATTGACCTGCATAGAAAATCGACCCTCTCCAAGGACATCGATAGATAACCTGCGCTCGCCGATCCTGCGAAACTATGTCAATTAGCAGGGACCGGAAAATATCTTCCAACTCTATGTGAAGACCGCTCATTAATGTCTCTCGAGTTTCGCATATTCCGATAGACAAGCTAGTACAGAAATGGTATAAGTACATGCTGTCATCTTGGTCCACCGTTTCCATGGGGATTACCACTACATATGATAGGGGCTAGTAGAGGTTGATCACTGGTATGGCTAAGATAAGACATTGCATCACAGGTATGCCGAATTAAAACCCAGACCTTGTAGGCGCAGTGTATCCAAGCCGGAAGTGAGTTAACCGGAACTATCAAATATGGATTTCTAATTCTCTGGGGCCCACGAGGAAAGATGATCCTGCCAAATTGAATTATCCGTAGTCGGTTCAAGACTGCAAGTGTCCGCTCCGTCTATGGACTTGTTCACTTTGGGATTGTATGTCATGTGACAGTCTATTAAACGAGGTTGATTGATCATGAATACTTCTTTCTACTGTGCGCAGACTTTGAAAAGTCTTATATATAAGCCATTGGTTCTGTTACCTTCGGGAATAGCAATTTGAACTTATGGTAGAGTTGGAATAGTTGATTTTCACTTCCAAGGATTCAGGGTTGGGGCGCTTTCTTCAGAACAAGAGAGATCGTGTTTTCGAGATTATTTGGAAGCTCCATAGAATTGAATCATCAAAATGAAACCAGCCTCGATTACATGCCGGACTTAGACACTGATGCGGTCAGGGATCAATGCGATCGTTTCTATGTCTCATACAACTTGGTTGAATTGTTGTGTCAAACCAATACTTACTTTCATGACCAAGGTACATGAACATTAGATGGAAGTGCACCGACCATACCAGATTTGGCATCGAGTTAATCCAGCGTCTAGTCGACATTCCCCAACACTTCCACAGTTATACCCCGTCGAGCTATTCCATCACTGTACACAGCAACGCCAGTGCAACATTAGATGACTGCGTTGGAACTCACCTCTCCCGGGATCAAGGGGGTCCAAAAGGATTAACTCTATGCAGACCTCAGAGAAACATTCGGGTACTTTGTTTAAAGAGACACTTGGTCAATTGACGGATGGGCTTTGTTATCTATTTGAGAGCACGTCGTGTACAATCTGTGCGAATGGATCACAGCGCGGCAGCAGTCAGGCCAGTTATGTTCCGAGTTAGTACCCATTGCGTATTTGAGATTTCAACATCGCTTTAAATCGAGGTATTATTCCGTTCGCCCCACTGCACAGCTGTAACAGAGTCCATTCAGCCTGGATATTAGTTGTTGGAGTCTGTTACAATAACATGGCTTGGATTATTTCCAGGATGACTCGCTTATCATATTCCCTCTGAAGGATATTTTTAAAATATTCAAGTTTGTAGAGTCCACATTGGTTCTTTCTTCCATACTTACTTAGGGCCATGTTGAGATACTTACATCCGTCATTTATGTACACATACTACTCACTCGAGCTATACTCAATCGCAATGGTAAAATAATAAATAGTCGGTCTTAAATTTTAGTAGGCTTTGTTTATCTCATGGTGGCGCATCCATCGACAAGCAGTGGTGTTGGGCATGTAAGTCTGAACGGTCTTTTTCAGAGTCCAATTATGTCTCAATGCCTTGGAGGTTAGGTCAATTACTGTAAGTGATTCCCAATGCGGGAACACATTCATTTTACAGAACTTGATTGTTTTGCAGTCAGTCTACGGGTCCGAACACCATTGAACCCAACATGCTTACTGTAAGACTTTATTACCTGTTAGAATGGCCAAGCGTACCATATTGGATAGAGCGCAATCATGAGTGAGATGCAAGTAGACATGACATAGGAGCAACGATATGCGTCGCATCTTGCAGAGGCTGATGTTATGTAATTCCAGGTATAATGAGATCCAGCTTCGTAATTTCTCCGCTAGGGTTGCTTAGGAAGGGCTATTGTCTCAGACCTTTTTGATGAACTAAATCAGTCTCGTCGAATTTGATGCAAAGTGATCGAAATCTGCTTCGACTTTCATCTAGTCACTTCTGCTAGGAACATCCAATGTCAATTTTTGTGCACTATTAATGCTGTACAAATGAGCTGAAGCTATCGTAACGGCTTGTGTATTTATCTACTTTACTATTGCCATATAGTGGCAAAGACCAGATTCATACACTAAGTTAATAACATCATAATAACGTTACAGTAACTCGCAAGTTGACGAAACGTTGCGTCCTGGTTGTCGGTTAACTCAAAGGACATAGCAAATTGCGTCAATGTATTACTTTTGTGATAGCCACTGCATGAGCGTCTCGTGCTTCATCATTAATGTCTGCCATAGCCTCGAAAAGAACCAAGGCGTGAGACAGGAGTGACTGGTCAATAATGTTGGGGGCAGATACCATACCCCCGTTGGAAGTCTGCTTAATATACGTCAACTCAGAAATCTCTTCAGCAATTTAAATCAAGCTGCTTAGAGTAAATATTGGGAAGCTCATTTTTGAGGTTCCGCAGCACAAATACGACAATATTGGAGGACGTTTATAGGATGCAGGTATATGCCATACAATTCCACGATATTGAAAGACAGTGGCACGTTGGTAAAGAGAGGTAGAGGCAAGGTAACGTCAAGCATACTTGAATCGGGACAGACCATTTCTCTGCCAGGTACCTAACTTGGATAACACAGAGGAGTGATCAATAAGGTAAGATCTAATAAATTACCATAGTGTGAAACTACTGTCGTTCAATTACCTACAAATTTACGAGGTTTGTAAAAGAAACCTTTAACTTCTTTATCGCTAAAGTGGATATCCGATACATGCCATGTTGAGGGTCATGCCGAGACGACCTCAGTCAGGTTCAGACTCAACGTGTACTTGAGAGCTTGAAGTAGGTTCCCGTGTCAAACCTTGTCTCTTTTCGATGTGCGACACTACACTCCTCTTGAGATGATTTTGCTGTTATTGAGGCCCTAATAGTTAGAGAACAGTATGGCAAGCAGTTCATGGATTGACGAACGCTCTCTTCAGAGATGAAAACCGCATCTGTTAACAAACAGGTGAACAGATGAAGGACTGATGTGATAGGCCTGCTTTGATTGAGCTTTGCGCTTGGGTGGCATGAATCAATATGTTGGCGAAAGTGCCCTTCAAGGCACCTAGTGGATAAGAGTCCCATCCAACTCGTTGTTCTAATGCAGTCAGGCCTAACACTTGATTGTTCCATGAATTGTCGAGACCAATCGCAGGGTCAATGGAAGATCAGCCTCATTGCGCCAGCTCTGGCAATGACTTACTTGACTGACGATTCCCTTTGAGTCTTGGAGGAAGTTTGATTGCCGTAACAGGCTGCAAACAGCGAAGTTCGTTACCCATATATGTCCTAATGCATGATGGAGATGTCATTCAATAAACAGATCTAATTTGAGACTGCAGGTCCGATTTCATCTCAATACCATTGTTCCATCCCCAAAGCGTTTATCGCTTGTGAGCTCTTGTGCTATAGTGAAACTTAAGGCAAGTACAAGTTGACTGGCAGAGAGGCTTAATATTAATAGCAATCTGTTGAATTGAGTTGAAGAAAGAAAGAAGAAGTGTACTGCGGAATATGTGTGTCTCATAGGAATTTAGTATTGCATCAGAGTCGAGTAGTTCTTTGAGATCCAATTTCTGTGAATTGAAGCTATAAAACGAAGTGGAAAGGTCGATATCATAGTTCAGAATTTGTGAGTCATCACCAAATAGTACAAGCCGTAATGTATTTGTTTCATCTTGTCGAACATGACAAGCGCTACCGTCGCGTCAACCCGACGAGGTACTTTAGTGACATGGATTCGAAGGGTACTCTACAGCTACATAATGACTGGGGACCATCGTTCGTCGCGTAGTCTAACTCTCCGTGATGTACATCATCAACTTGTAACGCCACAATTGACTGGTAAGTAGTATATAATGTGATATTATGCCTTTCTATATTGATAAGGGTTATATTGGTGGTGTAGTTTATATAAAGGATGGGTCATGAGAGACGTATTGAGGCAGTACTGACGAGCAGTTTATCGATTTTACTAACATGAAGTGATAGCGCAAATTCCATTATGAACTGATTCCGAAGAAATATATAGGGTTAATATCCTCTGAAATGGAGAGAGTACTGGTTTCTCTGTTTAAGCACAGGTGCATAACTCATACTTCTTTTAAATGTATCTTAACCTACCCGCATGATAACGATGCAGGCGTCCTAAGAAAAACGGGATAGATATCATGATTGGCTTCTTTATATCTGAGTGTTCATTCTATGCGTCCCGGGGAAGACATACAACAACGCTATTGTAAGCAAGGTGAATCCTAGATCTCAATCTACTTTAAGACAACATTTATCTGCTGTGTTCTATCCAAGCCGCTAAAACAATCAATAGAAAATGTAATAAACTTCAGAGGAAACCCATATGTGGTGACATCATGCCTTTGTGGTATTAAATTCGTATTTATTTCGTGAACATTTCATTCAATTCTTCTCTTTCGATAACTCCAATCAGAATATAGAATAGTCAATATGTAAAATAGGACGCAATTGGCAAAACGCCAGGCCCTACTTTTGTCGGTCTCTGCGTTTAGGCATGGTGTCAGCGACAGGGATAGGTGCATGCAGGAGAAGTAGATTGCCGAATAGAATGCTACTATTGTAAGAATAAAATACTCTTTGAGTCCTAGCCTGTATAACTAACAACTGCCACATGAGAGATCTATATTGATTTTAGACCTTGGAAATCACAAGACACTGTGAAATTGGCCAGTATGCATCACGAAAGCCTCAAGACTACCAGGGACTGGTAACACACGCTGGACGTATTGAAGGCCATGAGCCATTGTCAAGTACTGACTGTTAGGGCGATAAAAGGTTAGATTGATTTCATAATCATCTTACTCAAGGTTAAATAAACCTTAGCGCAGTTATCTGTCTTAGGTAAATAGAACGCAATTAGTGAAAGAAATACCTATGTTACAGTAGGAAACAGCCCGTTAACAGAGGTGTAGTTACTAGAAATATTAAATAGTAGCTAAAGATCAGTGAGACAAATCAAGCCATATGAGATAGCTTAGGAATATCCCTGGCAGTAATCCTTAACCTAGCATTTAAAGCTAATTTTGCCAGTGTATAACTATACCCTAAGAAAATACAAATTGTCTTATTGTTAATAAAGACGTAAATGATATATTAAACTCCATCCACAAATAGAACGCATTGGATTCAGTGGAAACAATTCAATCAGTATCTAAAGCTACATTCTGACTCGCGAGAAAGGACAAATATAGATAAAAATATTCCGACAATAACTTAGAACTCGTGGCTGTAATTTTGTACCACCTTGCCCGTAGGCACCTAACTCCACGATCGCTCTACTCTACACATAAAAGAGAGTAGCCTTGAAACTAGGGGTATCCATATTCTCATATCTATAGTAGGACAAGGCGACAGTAAGATCTATGCCGGTAGCTCATGAACTGTCTTTCGCTGAATGACCCTCGCATTTGACTCCACAAGCACACTTCCAGGACCGGCGTCGACTTCTGCGAGTGCAGGGTTGAACGTTGTAGTACTTTTATCCCTCTTCTCGCATTCATTGTTATTAATGTTGGCCTTCCCGTTCACCGGTGCTCTCCTGCGACGAAACCGCCACCAACAGAGACCTAGTAGACCAATAATAACAACTACTCCTGCAACAACACCGCCAGCTATCGCTGCAACAGGGGTCTTGCGACGGCTTACATGCGGACCGTCTGTGACTGAGAATTGTCGCCCTTCGAGGTTACAACAGTTTGATCCTCTTGAGTCACTCCAACAACAATAGTCCTTGGACGAGCACTGTCTGAGTGGCTCTGCACCCCCTGTATTAACTGCCGACGGTCAGCGGAATGTCATGTAACATTCTTTGCGAAAGCTTACCTACCTCTCAGACAAATGTCAGGGCAATTGTTCCAATTCTTATTGGTGCAGCCACCGCGGTACATAACTCCAGTCTCGTTAGTATCGGACTGTAAACACAAGCCATTTTCCAGACATTTGTCGCCATTCCCGAAATCGCAGCAGGTCGAGTAAGTCGTGATCTTGGAGCTACATGGCTTGTAACCAGGACTCGTCTGGAAGGTCTTTGTTTTATCGCCGAAGAAGTAGCAAACTTGAGCAAGAGCGTGTTGGGAAAATAAAATTAAGAGGTAGCGCTCATTCATCTTCATTGTTAGAATGATCCTGAAGTAGGACAGACCTGAAATGCCAAACGATGCAAGTAAGACATCGAGTTACTGGTACAATTCTGATCGAAAGCCTGCGCAGAGAGGTGAAGAAGAGAACATGGTGATTAAAAGATCAAGTGGCTATACGAGGGGTACGAATGATTTAAATTATTATGCCACATCACTGGTGGCTGCAATGACGTCAAAATAGAAGAAAATCAAGATACAGTCTAAGGTGGGAACATGAATATTTTATCCATGTTATGGATGGCAGTTCAATTGGACTGGTCCCTGACTTTGGGCTTGGTGTCAGCGAATTAAATATCACCTTATAGATGAGTGTTTGCTTGAGAGTCGCCTTGTTCCGTCCCAGCGGCCTGTAATACCATAATAGGAAGCTTTTGGCCCCCACGTCCCTATGTGCCAAGAGAAACAAATACGAAATGGATAGCGGAGGTTGGGACGTACGTATTGTATTAATCTTCCTGATTGGCGGTGCAGATAGCTTCTTGCAGGTAACCAACTGACAGTACATCAATTATATTCTCTTACTTATTACCTTGAAATTCCCGTTGGATTTCATCAATCGCAGTGGTAAGTCACCATAAGCCCCATGATTAGTCACTCTGCTATGTCAAATTCGGGTTACTTTATTGCGGCTGCTTTGCACACTTCTTGTGAGACTATGAATATTGGAACATGGCGAACCATCCATGACTACACTCGCACTTCTTCTACCTAATTGTTTCCAGATGTAACACAGTTCATAGACAGAACCAAATCCTCTCAACTTGTCCTGGCTTTTACAGTTTTCACAGTAACTTCTAGGCACTAATTGACTTACAGTTTATAGATCACCAAGAAAAACGTCTCCAGTCAGCGAATAGTTGAATCCTATTGAGATGTATATTGATATTAGCCACCGTTGTTAATTGTCTTTAGTAAAGGTCAGCAATGAGAATATTTATTAGTAGAAACCGAGATATCAGCCTTAATGGAGGCTGTCTTGTTTGTCATTTCTCTACATCATTTCGACTTGCTGACTGACTTGAACATTACCGATACTAATTTATTTAAGCTATAACTAATCTTGCCATGCGCCTCTTGACAGAAAGCTAGACTCATTCAATTGCGTGGAAATGCGTGGTATTAGTCTCCAGAACCGTTTGGGACATACCAATCTGAGCTGGGCCAACTAAGGTCAACGTTGAAAGCACAACACTGAGAGCCTGGAAAGGTAACATTGTAGTGAAAACTTGTTGTTCAATTGAAGAAAGTCTGGCTGCCATGAAGATTACATACTAGCTATCCTCTTTACCACTTGGGCTTCTGGAAAGCCTTCTCAGTCAACTTGACAACAAACGCACCACGCTCAATGGTGTTGATGAAGATGTATCCCGACTTGAAGAAAGCATACGAAGACCAAGTTCCAACAAACGCAACACTGCCACCACCGGAAAGGTTGTCATCCTCAGGGTAGATGTCGAACCAAGCAGCCTCGTAGACTCCAGCTCCAGTGGGGTCGGAGGGAATGGATCGACCGTCGAGAACACGAAGACCGGCGCCGTAGTGAGACTGGTAGATGTAACTGTCCTTGACATACTGGTTGTGGTCGATGGACTTGGTGGGATGTTTGAAGAGACCGGTCTGTTTGGGGTTCTCGAGGTCGCGGATGTCCCAGATGAAGGTAACGGGGAAGCCGTCAGATCCTGGGCCGGCACCGTTTTGCTCGTCAAGCTCGTCATCCAAGACAAGAAATTCTTGGTTCTGTGTGTCGAGAACCCAACCCTGATGGGTATAAGAAGCACCCTCGTAGGAGATACGAGAGATGATGTTGGTGACGTTGGCCTTGTCAGTGACATCGTAAATGGTGAGAGTGTCTTCATTGTAGCCATAGCAGATGTCACGGCCCTGGTATCGCTTGTCAGGTCCACGGTAGACAATGCACTGCGCATCATGTACATATCCATCACCCTTGGCGCATCCAAGAGACTTGGGGTTGGAAGGATCAGTCAGATCAAAGAAGTTCAGACCAGAAGCACAGTTCTTGTCGTTTCGGGGCATCGCGCCAACAGCGACGGCGTACTTGAGCTCCTCGTTGACGACAACGTTGTGAGCGCGACCAACAGGAAGAAGGGCGCTGAAGTGGCTGGTCAGGTCCTTCTTGGCGTCAAAGGTGACAGGCTTCTTAGGATCGATCTTCAACAGCTTGGTAAAGTCGAAGATCTGGATACCATGACCGACGGCCTCAGAGCCAATGATGACGTAGTTCTTGTAGGCACGAATCTCGCGCCATTGGGAGGGCACGGAGTACTGAGGGAGACGACCGAGGTAGACTAGCTGACCCTTCTTGGTGATCTCGGCGAAAGCAGTGCCATCGTATTGACCGATGGCGACAAACTCACGACCGTCATCGGAAGTCCATCCCCAAGAAGAGGAGCCTCGACCTCCAGTGCTGCCGAGGTCAGCGTGGCTCAGGAAGGAGTACAGGTCAGCCTAGATGCGTGTCAGCAAGTGCAAGTAAGTGGGAGATTGGAGGTAACTGACGTTGTGGCAGGCAAAAGTGTTCTTGGCATCGCCCTTGATGGCTTCGGCAAAACCTCGGACACACTTGGTATAACCAAGCTTGGGGTACTGCTCGCTGGCGAAGGCACCAGCGGCCTCTTGCTTCTCCCACACGGCCTAGAGAATGTCAGTCGACAAATTGCAAATTCTTTTGGTCAAAAAGCATACCTGCTTGCTGGCCATGAGCTTGTTGTGAATCACTCCAGTATCATAGAGTCTGTGAGCCTTGTCCTCATTAACCTTCATCTCCTTAGCTTGAGCATAGGAACTGAAAGCGGCAAGAGCGCCGAGAAGAAGAGTCGACTTGACCATCGTGGAGGGACACTAGGGATGTGTGATTGAGAGAGATGGAATGGATGAAGTCAAGTATTACGGTTCGAGGGAGAGTTCTCCGTTTTATCCTCGGCGGACAATACATCTGGTTGAGATAATTTTGGTACCTTGATAGATCTCCATCGCTTCCGTCTCGTATATTGTCCGTAGCCACCTTACTGTTTAGTCCCCTAGCCGAGGAACCATATTCGCGCTTGGAGGTCTACCCGCAAAGCCAATTAGATGTTATGTAGGGTTACAATCCGTTCATTGCCTATTCTTGGCGACGGTGACGGCATTTTCATGTCTGCCGGATGGATCCCAGATCTGGAAGGTGAAGAGACAGGGGTACCTTGTTATCAGAGCCTCTTTGCGGCTGATAAGCTCAGATAAGGAAGAGACACAAACAAGGCAGCTCAAGACTAACAGTGATAGCCCAAATAAGGATGCTGGTTCTTTGCTTGTTGAGTCTAGGAACTATGTGCGAGAAAAAAGTCCCAGCCATTGCAACCCAAGAGAACAATGTCTCACAAAAGTCCTTGAAGAAAAGCAACTCGATAACGTTCAACTGAACGAAACGGTATGTTCGGTGTTGTAGAGTCACAATCAAGATGGAAGGTCTGGACAGGTGGACCTGCAGATTGATACCAGGACTGATTAGGTAGGTCAATCCAGTTAAGCTTATTGGCTGTAGACGCTTTTAGTCCGTGTTCGGACATTTCGCCGATAATCTTGATAATCTTATCGGGAAGCTTAAAGACGCAATGCGACCCTGGGAGACTTGGCATTGCAAAAGGTCTTGGGTTGATTGGATGGAGAATAAATTTGCAGTACCGATTGGCGACAGTTCTACCGCTTTTGATATTGTTCTAAGGAACCAATGTTCACATATACATCATTTGACCATTGTGCGTGCGCCCATATCAAAAGCACGCGACTAATATCCTCTAGTAAATGTACCTGAATCCTGGTTCTCTCAACTCTGAAGTTGCAGCCAAGTCGCCCTTGCCGTTCTCTTCCGCGGCTGCATTCGTTTCGTTCTCGGCTCTGTCCAGCTTCTTGTTCTCCCACTTGTGGACATAGCGCAACATAAGAGCAATCAGCGCGACAAGAACACAGATGGCTGTGTTGGCGCTACCACCTGGAATGTACTGTGGACCATCGCTGCTGGGGTACATGTATGACCCATATATACTTGCTGTGTTACCAATCATGTTGCAGATGGCGATGGTCGCAGAGCGTTTAACCAGAGGGCGGGGAAAAGAATTGGCCACCCATGAGACAATGATTTGATCTGTAAAGACAAAGTCAGAAACGACACAATTAAATGCAGTGAACAAAACTCACAAGATGATACCGCACCCATTGGCATGAGAAACATGGCAAAGAATCGTGCTCCAACTACCGTGGTGGCTGTTGCGATTGCATTGCCAATTGCTGCGACAAGCATGAGACAAATAATATGCAGCGATCTGTCATTTGTCTTGGCCGAGCTCAACGTGACACAAACCGACAAAAGGAATGTCGCAAACTATTCGCATCAATTAGCGGTGACTTGCACAGAAATTGGGGTTGGTAACTCACCCATGCTGGAGCTGTAAGCCACAACGTAACAATTTTACCATAGCCAAGCGTCCCCACAATGGTGGGGAAGAAATACTGGAATGTCTGAGAAATGAGACTGACGTGTTGGAGAAGCACAAAAAGGTACAGACGATAATCTCGCACTGCCATCTTGACACCATCCCAGACTGTGCTTTCGCCGTAAGCATCGACTTCGTTAATGTCTTGAGCCAGTCTCCATGCTGCGAATGCGCGTTCCTCCTCGGTCAACCATTTTGTGGTGTGAGGGTAGTTGGGAAGGATAAACATGGCGATCAGAGAAAAGCCAATAGCTGCTACACCCTCCTACATAGTCATCGTATTAGTAGACATTCGTCTTTTGTAGAGTAACAAGACTTACAATGATGAACAGCCATCTCCAGCCTGCTTTGCCATGCGCGCCATCCATATCACCCAGAATGGCTGCACCGAGAACACCACCAAACATATTCGCAAGCGCATTTCCCGAATACAGCCATGCGATTCGTCGCGTGAGCTCAGCACGGGTATACCAAGAACTCATCAAAAACACCGCACCCGGAAAGAACGGCGCCTCGACAAAACCGAGAAAGAATCGGATGACGATAAGATGTGAAAACTTTTGCGCAGCAGCGTTGCACGTCGACACAACACCCCAAAGACAGCACGAAGCGCTGAGATATAATGACGGTCGCAAACGTGTAAGAATCAGGTTCGACGGTAATTGCATGAGTAGGTATCCGACGAAGAAGATGGATGTGGCGAGGTTGAAGTCTGTGCCTGACATTCCCAAGTCTTGTTCGAGGGAGCCTTGACGGGCTTGGGCGAGGTTGGAGCGATCGAGGAAGTTGAGGAGGTACATTATGACCAGAGTGGGCATTAAACGTGTGTCGACTTTGCGGAGAAGTTTCTTTTCAAAGTCTAGTCGCCATTCTTCGGTCTGGGACGGGAAGTTGAAGTTGTCGAGATTCTGCTCTTGACCAGCCGGTGAGGGGTCGCCTTCGTCCATCTGGACGGATGGTTTCGCGTTGTCCATGTTGGAGTCTGAAATGGACAATTGAGGTGTGTCGTTGGTTGAGCACAACTATCTCAGTTGTTGAAGAATGTGATAAGTGCAGAGATGCCAAGTAGGATAAAACGTCAAGCTTTCAGCTCCAGCGTCATCCCAAGACGTTATTTAAAGAGAAAGTCACTTCTCCTCACGCCATGCAGCATGAAGTCAGAGAACGGCAAAAACGGCAGTAGACTCGGTATTGAGATGCCCCGAGACTCTCGACAACCAGGCCATTCCATTCGTCAATGGCCACGGGATCATCTCAAGATGTAACATGAGGATGTGCTCCAGACCAAAGGCAACCAAGATCATCGAGTTGGTAATGCAGATCTTTCCCCGCAATGGGCATCGCTTACCCCGCGTTGTGCTGGATTCGGTATGGCTCTGGGGTAATTCGACAGGGTCAATGACTCAATAGCGAGAATTGACTTTATCCGCTGCTCAACGAGTGGTCAAGAAAACATGCTTATTATTGCAAAGGTTGGGAAGATGAATGCGACCAAAAACAATTCGTCGTTCAAGGCCGCCATTCATCGCCGTTTGGGTAGCTCTTTGAAGTTCCATTGATGGTTATTTTTGTGATGCTGACAAGACACGACTGGGGAACCCTGACAAGTATTTCCGTAACCAATGTCTGATGTTGTCGCGCAATAAGGCATGTTGTTGTGTTCTCATCGTCCAGTATCCACTAAATTACCTGGATACGGAAAACCTTGTACGCCTGATGAAACATTGCACAGTTCAACGCGACCTAAACAGTACGATGAGCCTCGGGACTTTAAGCAACACAAATAAATACCATCAATTCCCAATCTAAACAGAATAAACTGACTCGGTATTTTTGTGTGTTTTGTCCTTCGTAAGGCCATGTTATCCACGATCGCTAAGCTGACATAACTCAATCCTACTTACTGTTCACAACTCCTACAAGCGAAGCCTGACCATTGCAGCAGATCGTTGAGTCTTACGCCAATTCATCCCCAACGCATTGAAAGGCATTCGGGTGTCTCTTGCATCAACCCCGAATATCTTGCATGAATAGCAACACATATCCTCGGTACATTGTTGAGTGCAATGGTTACACCAGCATCCCAACAGGGTTACTCCGCACCGGACATGCCCCAGCTTGCATGACCGCGGAGACAGAATTGGCTGCCGTGAACATGCCCGCTTTTACTCTGCTGTTTGTCATGAGAAGAGCACGACCCAAAGCTGCAGATGTCAGCATTTTTGACTGCCCATCATCCTGCCGCTTGTGGAAATACGTTGTTCTTCCCATCGAGCTTCTTTGAGATAATTCAGATTACCACCCAAAACCAAGATGAGTATATTACCTAAGAGGTGCCCAGGAGCGTCAAAACGCAATGTGGAGAATCACACGAAAGTCATGGTCGGCCCAAGTAGATAATTCTCAAACTCTTAGCCTGTGACACCAATGAGCGTTGTTGTACCAGCGGGACGGGAACATCGAATTGATTATTCGTATCTATAGATACATGAAGTTTCCGTCTTTTTTTCCCGACGTGTTCCTGCAATTTTTAATTTGGTACATTTGGCGTATGCTCCAGAACGCAGATGGTGTTAAACGTCAAGGATATCACGTGAGAGTATCATGTAATCACATCCAACGTCATCCATCAGTCTGCGGTCCTTCGTCTTCGATCTCTAAGTAACTAATTCATCTTCTCATGACTCTCGCATGCCAATTGATTGTGCTTTTCTCCATCACTAGCCGAGGAAAAAGAGTTAAGGTCCTACAAGCAAAAGAAACCAGACCAAGGCAATTTTATACAGTATCCTGATCACAGCATTATCCTTCCGTCGGCTGACTCATAACCGCAGTTGTGATCCCATACATACATAAAATACTTCCTGGTGCCATTGATTTTCGAGACGTTTGATCTGTAATCACCCTATCAAGGCAATAGAATCTCGCTGAGTCAAACACATACGTCTTCGAGATATACAAGTTACTGGCGCATTCTGGGACGATATGGTGTGAAGAAAAGGTATGAGTGTGTCCGGTGCGTAAGTTCCTGGCGAAACACCAATCACAGGCCGATGTTCAGTTTTATATCAACTCGTTTTCTCCGATATCTACACCATCTCGCAAAATCCGAGTTCTTATCTGATGAGATTAACATGCTCATGTAAAAACAAGGTTGCTTCTTTGAACTTCACCTACCATGGCTCTTGGCTACAGAATGATGGATAAAGTCGGTATTTGACTCTAAATTTCTTCACGGCGCTGTCCCATCTGATGCACGAACGAAACCTCAGCCGAATAACTAACCATACGTTAAACCATACCCAATGATTAAGACATCTCAGGTATATATCATGATGACAGAGACTTGTGGATTTGCGTGTTACAGGATGTCACTTCAGATCTTAGATGAACTGATGTTTTTGTAATTGGTATTGCTTCCTTGTGTCGTCACCGGTCCATGTGTACTAAACATGTCTCTTCACGGGGCATCCAACAATGGATCATGTTCATGATATATACGTATCAGTACCGTTGTTCATCCAAACTTTAACTTAAGCTTGTGTGTCGAAGGACACTACGTGCCATTGTGGTGATTCTGGAGGGCAGGTTTCTCCTATCAGTTATAACGAAGCCTATTGCAAGGTTGTTGACGAGGAGGTTAGCATTGCGTTTCGAATCTTGGGTGGACTTCATTCAAATCAGCGGTCTAATGCTCAATCCTCACATCCGTTTTGGAACATTGACTGAGTCTGACTAGCAATAGCTCAGCTGCATCATCTATATGTTGTGCTGAACACAATGACGACTTACATTATCTCTAGTCTGTTTTACAATTCTAGCTTTCCCGCAGTTTAGCTAGCATACGATATCATCTGGGATTCAAAGCTCTGCAATGTCGGTTCCGCTCGGGGGTAGATGAGTAACGTGTTTACTAGTATTAAACTTGGAAGCCTTTGGCTCTATACCAACTGATCTACCTACGCATTCGAATAGAGACGTGCAGGCAGAAAAAATAACACCAGTAAACATATATTATCTCAGCGATAAGCGACAAGTTTTCTTTATACTAAAAAATAATAATGACAGGTTACTGGTTGCCAGCCAGTTGGTGATGTGTACGTAAAGCATAGTTGAGGCAAGTAAGCTATATATTCTGTGTAGCTTGCAATTAGATGCCATTTTCCTTTGTCCAACTGGTAAACATGGTCTATTTTGTGGCTTTAACATGCAGAAGGCAAGGCATATCTAGGTAACAAGTTATCTAATGCGGCTCCATGGCGTTGAACGTAAAGGACATCACGTGTTTAACAATATGATTACTTAAAACATGACCTCTTTCCTCTGTTCATGGTCCTTCAAGTTGGATCTTAAATCAATTATCCATTCATCACTTTTACAATTCTTCAATGGAGAGAAGACTGAGATTAGGCTTCTTGCCGATATTAACCATTGCTTACCTACTGCTACAAAGGGTTTTACCATCATCTTTAAAGGAACAAACATGCATTTCATAGTTTACTACTTTCTGGAATTCCACTTAAACGCTATGTCAACTTGCTGTTATTTCTTGAGTCTAAATGGAATGCAGTTGTTATTGTCCCTACGGAGCTTTATACACTTGCCAGGGGATAGGGTTTCTATCTTTAATTATACTTTTTTAAGCATCATGACTCTAATGCCTAAAAAACAGTTAGCTGCTCTATCTTATCTATTTGCTATTTTAAATCCCTCTACATTAATATGTTCCTACCTGCTATACGATAGGGGAGAGATCTCTATAGAGTAAAACCTCCCTTAAGGGTTATCTCTAGTGCTTAGGGCTGCAGAAGTTTTAGCATTATAAGTTACCTGCATAAGTAAGCGGCTACTGCAGCATTTAGGCGAGGCGCGGCAGAGGGCTGGAAGTGCAAGATGACTAGAATTGGGATAGACGGTTAAGCAGGTTTGAGCGCCTTCCCTATTAGACTATTACAGTCTTATACACTTGCGTTCCGGACATTCATACCTCAAAGGTAAGTAGAACCGTTAATTATACGGTAACTTAACATAAAGCTCATGATACTATATAGGAAGTTCCTTACACTATATTTTTAAATGCTATTAAGCTGGAAACTATATTAGGTGACTCAAGACGGTCTAGTTATAGGGAGATACAAGAGTGGCTGGGTTGTTGTAGTGGCGGCTGTAGATCTTGTAGTTGTGCTACACTCAGTCTTGAGCTTATCTGTCGATGTCGATGTCTCACCCTTACTGGCAAGGGTTATATGTGTATGTGTAAGAGGGAACTTTACTATATTCTAGTCGAGTGGTAGAGATGGCCTTTTCTATAACCTTTTCTGGATAGCTGATTTATGAATAGACAAGCTACAGTGGGTCCCTTGATTGTGGCGGTATCAGTTTTGATCCAAGCCTTCGTTGTGGAAGTGAAGAAGCATGCTTCATTGCCAGTACCGCGGACTTGGAAACAAATATCAGATGACAGGCTTGCAGCACGAACTCTTGCACCTCCTCGCCAACTACCATCGAGCGGGTCCCCTCGAGCACGACGAGGTTTCCAATTGCCTTGCCTTGTATGGAAAAGTAAAGGTCTGGTCTTTGGCATGTATTACATTACAAATCGCACAATTGACTTCTGTACAGTCGGTCACAGATGCATATGAGACTATCCTGTGCAATATACAGTACTGTCACAGATGAGCCGGGTTGATATTGAATGTCTGGTGAGTGCTGATAGACTATGGAATCGGAAACTATTGTGTTGGTTACAGTCTTTACCTCGGCAATTACATCGCTCAATATCAGTAGTATTATCCATCACAGTAGTGGTGTTGACCTTGGGGGATGTCGTGGTGACAGTAACAGCAAGTGACGTTATTACAGTATCCAACAAGGTGCCACACAGAATGAAATTAGACACGGCTTATCACACTTGGTTGTCTTTTGCATGACTGGACGACGTTGAATGATGTTCGTTTTTTTAGGTGGCCATCTAAATGACATTTGTGCTGGCATACTGTGGTGGTATACGTATTTCTAGGCTACAAAGACTCTCAAAATGGGTTATTATGATTTAATAGCTTATTTCCTATACTGAACCGTCTATCTTTAAAATGGCAATGTTCCATGCCACGTCTTGACTTTATGGCAACTGGTAGTTGCATATTATTGATGGTGAAGTGGCAGGAATGACAGCAGCGAGAGGCGCAAAGAAAGTCTAGATTCCTATCGTCCAGCAACCAACACAGAGGGTAAATAAGGCAAATCCAGCTAATCCGAGACGTAGGGGTCTTGCCATCTTTTGAACTTGGGCTATGGGCTGATGTTTCCAACTGTGTGCTGAGTTGAGAGCAAACTATCGATTCGATCCAAGTCTTTACTGGTCGGTAATGGGGTTCTTTGCAAGTGCACTATTAGTTACAGTGGACTTGAGTTAGTGACTCAGCCAATCAGATCACTGACCGCCGGTGGTCGCCGCTGTATTTTGATAGCTGAGAACAGGGGACAGCACAAACTATTGGCAGTAGTCGCCTGTAATTATAGAGCAATAGTTCCGTAAACGAATCCACTTGTTGTGTTTGTTGCTTCCCAACTTGTCGAATCCCTTTGAATCCCTGCTGACAATTACAGCCGAGTTTCCAATGAACAGACATGTGAGTCTGGACCGGTCTTTTCGCTACAGGTAGCCGTTTTGTTGCTAGCCAAGTTACAAGAAGCAATATTGTGACTGCCCATGTGGTTATAGATGATGGACGGTACTCGCCCTGTACCGTTTACAGCTGAACCCTGCTCAACCTCATCACGTATGCCACAATGGTTGCCCTCAAGTCAACTCTTCTCGTTATCCTCGCCCTCGGTAACGAGGCTTTTGCAGCCACTACCGGGGTGATCTGTGCTACAAAGTTAGGCACTGTCAGTGTCGCGTCAAACAAGATCCCCCGGGCTACCGTTACTTTCAAAAACCAGATCACTGTTATCAAGAAGGTTATCCGCAAAGTCAAT
Organism: Fusarium pseudograminearum CS3096; assembly: GCF_000303195.2. Classification (NCBI taxonomy): domain Eukaryota; kingdom Fungi; phylum Ascomycota; class Sordariomycetes; order Hypocreales; family Nectriaceae; genus Fusarium; species Fusarium pseudograminearum. The sequence continues at coordinate 213,494 of NC_031954.1, read as the reverse complement.
GTCATCGTTGTCCCTCAGCCGCGCACGACCAGTGAGACCCAAATCTCAAAGACAACGGTGACCACGGATGCTGACCCTGATGTCGAGACAGCCATATCGACAATTACTGGTAAGAAGGAAGCCATTGTGGCCACTGACATAGTCGGATACTAACTTGGGTCAGACACACAAACAACAAGGATAACAGAATTCACTACGACAACTTCTACAACTGTCACATCCACGGCTGTCACCAGCTACTCTACCAGCACCATCAAAGCCCCCGACAACTTCAAATTCCTCCTCAACTCTGGTGGATATGTACCGAAGCTCAAAGGCCGCGGTGCCAAACCGATCTTGCCTCGTGGCACCACCTCTCAGTACCCTCAGCGAGTGGACTGCACCAAGAGTGTTCCCTCAACTACGATCAAGACTGTCAGCACTACAGTCAAGGGCGTTCGTGTTACCCTACAGCCCAAGACAAAGACGAAGGTTGTTGTGAAAACAGAGACCGTCACTTCGACCAACTACCCTCCCAAGGTGACAAAGACAAATACCATCACTGTCTCACCCACGGTTACTGTGCATGATACAGTTACGCGACAAGCTATTGCTACTGATACAGGTACGACCCATCACTACCACTCTTAGACACAAGCATCAGAAACTAATACAACACAGTTACCGTCCAGACCATCCTGCCGGCCGATCCCTATTACGAAGCGTGTGGCTCAGATGCCTTCCTAAAGACTGCAAATGATGGCAATTCGGTCAATCTAGCCATACCATTCTCGACGCCTTACACCCAGCAGTACTACTTCAGCGCAGACACCATGAGCTCGTATTTATGCTGTGTCCAGTGTATGAAGAGCCCCAAGTGCTTCATGAGCCAAACGTATAGCGGCAGTATAACTTGCTACAACTATCTATCAACGACTACCGACAACGCCTGTCCCAATGGACAGATCCAATGGGCTTCTTACTACGGCAGTGAAGGCCCAGCATTTTACACATATGCCAATGGTCCTTGCGGTTTTATGAACAACATTGGCTTCCAGGGTATACAAGGTTGATCGTGGACTTTGGCACAACAGAACGTATCTCAAGCTGGACAACGGAAACCTCAGCTTCATAACACTTGATAGACCTCCAGGGCTTGTGGGATCAGGGACAAAATTGGATTGTGTTCTTTATTATTCGAGACATTTAGATTACTTTTATAAATAGCGATAGATCATGAACAAGACATTTAGACACAAACCACTCTGTCCAAGATCACTGTATGCAAAGCTGCATTACCTCGTAGCGCTCTTGAAGATGTCCAGATATTGCAAAATGCTTCGATGTCACTGTAGTTATTCTCTACCGCAAACAACGATGAGGAGCAGTCATCTTGGCAGGACCTGGGAGCTTAAGTGACTTAGAACTTGGTGTAGAACAACACGACAAATGGCCATGCCAATGGGGAAGAGAACCATGACAGAGTCTTTCTAGAAGCGACAGTCTCTTTCTAATCTTCAATGTTCCAAGTTCAACCTTGGAGTATTGTTTCCAGGCCATCTCCAATAGAGCGGATTGTCTACCCGTGAGTAGCTTTACGTCTGTCTGTGTTCCTCATCGACTTGGTATACGAATCCTGACAAGACAAGATACTACCACTCAACGCAAGGCTTAGACATCCCTACACAATCTCAGTCGATCAGTCCCTGCTCTTAAGGGAGTCAGATGGCCTTTGCTTGTTTAAACGTTACCGACGCTGTGATCCTCCTCTTGGTATAACGCCAGGTCTGTGCCAGACGGACAGAGGTCGACGTTGGCAGAATGCACACCGAAAGCCCATTCCAGTAGGCAGAAGAGAGATTTGCCTTTTGTCTTCGATAAAATTAAATAACCTGAGAAGTCTGGCGTAAATTGTATGAGCTAGTGTACTGATTTCGTGTCTTTGCTTCTGACAGCCGATATGTCTGCTACCCTGAAGCGAGCCCAGGTTGACTGTCAAAAACCTCAAGCCCATGTCTAAGATAACCATTGTATCATTAGCATGATAAGAATTGCTTTTGATCGCTACTGTATCTCTGTATTTTAATATAATTGCTGAATGCAATTGTCATGAAATCAAAAGCGATAGAAGTAGCTGGACATGTCTTGCTGTTATGTCTAATCTTATCTGATTATGCTTATCGTGGCTTATCATATCAAATCTTATCTTATCAAATCTTATCATGCATCCTTATCGCACCTTGTGTCGTCAGAAAACGAAACAACTTCCGTCCATCAGTTATCTCTCTGTTTATCGCTATGTAGCATTCCAGGCCAATGCAGTCTTGAACAACTCATCACAAATGACTTCACATACCAAAAAGGTGCATCCGAACGAGACAAAAGATCAAAAAGCGGTATATACAAGTTACAAAATCGTCTAGACGTCCAAAAGAAGCCCAGACCGGAGACGGATAAATTTCTCGTTTCAGACCCTTCCGCGGAAAAAATACCACTTTTGTCTCAGGTTCAGCAACGTCCGCGCCCGACATGGAAATTACGGGCAATCGATTCCGAAATAACCGAAACATCCTAGCATGACCCAATTGCAGATTGAGCAAATGAGCCGCCTTTGTTTCAGCCTTTAGTCCCTAATATCGCCTGTCAATTTGCATCCCACCAAGCATCGTGCACTCTTTATATATATCCCGTAGCTTGTCCTTGGCAGCTTGGCTTTTTTTGCTTAGCATTCTATTCACTTTCGATTCTTATTCTTTTTTTTTTATCCTTCCAATTCCACGTTCATATTCGACATCATGCTTCGCCAAATTGCTCTTACTGCACTTTCTGTGCTTCCTCTCACGCTCGGCCAGGTCGCTGAGGATTTCGAGAGCGGTTGGGATCAGGTCGCTTGGCCTACATATGCACCTGACTGTGACCAGGGTGGAAAGGTTGTTCTTGACAAGACCACCGGTAACAGTGGTACCAACTCTATCAAGGTCACTGGTGGCCCCAATGGCTTCTGTGGTCACAAGTTCTTTGGCACCGATGCCATTCCCAGTGGTGATGTCTATGTCAGAGCTTGGATGTAAGATAACTTGGTCGATGTTGTGCGACAGTCAGTCACTGACAACACTACAGGAAGTCTGAAAAGACCCTTGACGATTCTCACGTCACCTTCATCACCATGCCCGACGCAGCCCAGGGCAAGGGCAAGCACCTCCGCATCGGTGGCCAGAGCAAGATCCTCATGTACAACCACGAGTCCGACGACGCCACTCTCCCCGATCTCTCCCCCGAAGGCATCGCCGCCTCCAAGAACATCCCCGCCAACCAGTGGCAGTGCCTCGAGTACCACCTTTCCCCCGACGGCACCATCGCCACCTGGCTCAACGACAGCCCTGTCAAGGGTCTCGTCTACAAGCCCAACGACCCTGCTTCTTACAGCAACGGCTGGAAGAACAGCAAGCCCAAGCCCAAGATCCAGGGCGTCTACTTCGGCTGGGAGTCTTACAGCGGTGCTTCCAACACTTTCTGGTATGATGACATTGCTGTCAGCTCCAAGCGTATCGGATGCTCTACCAAGTAAGGGTGTCTTGGACGGTTTTGAAGGAAGGAATGTATATAGGATTGGATTAGGACGTTGCCAGGTGCAACACTTCTTTGTATCTATTTTATCAGAGTATTTATCTGCCAAATACAAAACATGAATGCCGTTTTGTCTCTCATGAACGTCCATTACTAATTAACAACGGTGCACTATTGATGTCCAAAAGTAAGGTCCAATGACCACAACAGTATTTCCACAATGACCAGGGTTCATATTTGTTGATGCCAAGACGCCATGGTTAACACATTCGTTCACTGAGATCCAAGTTTAAAGTTCCTTCTTGTACCAAAGTACCCAACATCCAGAGTTACCATGTCATCCAAGTAAGCCAGATCAACTTCCTTGGGACTCTCATCATCTTGAAAGAACTTGAGGAGACGCTTCGCTGTCCACTTTGGGTTCTCATCCGCTAGTTAACGTTGTTAGTAACATGTTTCTTCAAGTGCTCGAGCTCAGTACTTACCGATCCAGTGTCCAGCTTTTGGAATAACATCAATCTCGAGATTCGTCGAGATTGGTTCGTATGATTCCTGAATAAGAGCTTTGAGTCCCAGACTTGCCTCACCACCCATCCCAAGAAGTGGTACGCTCAACTTGCTCTCGTTCAACGAAGTCTTGAAGAATTCGGCATCCTTGAAGACAGTCGTGCTCGAGAAGGGTCCTAGCATCGCTCTCAGGAATCCTGGCTTTGAGATGCTGCTGGTGTACCTGTTGACCGTCTCTTCGCTGAAACTCTCGACTCCAGAGTAACTGCTGTGGTAAAAGTACCATTGCAGGAACTGTTTCTCCTTGCCCGACATGAGAAACTCGGCCAGATCGGTGACTTGGAAGAATGCCAGCTGCCAGTTCTGGTAGAGATCCCAGTAAGCAGCTGGGTTTGCTGCCTGCTCATATCCAAATCCAGGAAGAGGGTATTCGGCCAGTGACAGTCTCTTGACGACTTCAGGATGCTTGATGGCTAGAGCAGTTGCCATCCCGACTCCCTTGTCGTGAGCAAAGACATACGTAGACGTGATGTTCAAGAAGTCCAGTAAACCTTTGAGATCTTCGGCTGAAGCAGCGGCGGTATAGTCTCCGTTGGGAGGAATGCTCGAGTCACCGGCGCCACTGTTGTCGGGTGCAATTACAGTGTAGTTCTGGGCGAGTATGGGACCGATGAACTGCCATGTCAGGCTGTGTTGGGGGTTACCATGGACGAGAAGTAGCGGGGGACCTGAACCAGCATATCTGAAATGGATACTGACGTCGTTCAAAGCAACACGTCCATGAGCCCAAGTGTCAAAGGATGAAAGGGCTGTCACGGCAGAGACCAAAGAGGCCAATGTGATGTTGAAGAATCGCATGTTGTTGGTGATATGATCAAGAGTGAACAAAGAACTGTTTTGAGTATTGGATAGTTGATACTATTTTCTCTCTATTCCAGCTGGCTTTATACTTCAAATGCTTCTCATATAAGACGTTGTTGGCAAGGTTGACGATCCCATGATTTTTAAGCTCCGATTACTCCTTTGGGCGAACGGTGTTCCTTTTGGGAAATGTGGGCTTTGTCTTACACGCCAAACCAATCAGTGCTTTCAATTCAAGAGACTTGCCAATGGCTGAATAATGGGGAGGAATAAAGCACAAAGAATATGAGTTCATGCTGACAGGAAAAAGACTTGGTGCTGACATGGTGATTTGGTAATAATGTCGAACAATTGATAGACGTGAATGCATGCTTCATGACGCATCCTTTAGAAATACAGGTCAGTTGTGGTGGCGTTTCACCCAGGTCAGATGGCACACGTGTGGTTAATGGTTCCAGCGGTTACAGGAGGTTCATGCCCTGTAAACCATCTGACAACGTTGGCAGAGCTCATGCACCACCAATTCCCATCTTGGTCAAAATAAATGACAGTGATCTAATAATTGAGAAACGTACCATGAATGCGACATTGACAAAGATGAATTTTAAGGGCCTTGGGCGACGCGCGACAAACGACACGCGACAATGAAAAGAATAAGCCAGAGTAGTTGAAGCATTAGAAGGTTCAGGGTGTTCAATTAGTGCTTGGTTACAGTGGTCATGACCTGTAAGACTCCCCTACAGAAGCCCGGGCTGGTGAGTTCATTCAGGCCATCACTCTGCTGGATTGCAATGCTTCAATCCATCAGCCATCGCGCGCTCCAGATACATTCAATTAAGCATACGCAATTTAATGCAAGTGTCGGCCAGCATTTTTGGTCTATATAAAAATAAAGGCAGGCTGCAATTACTTAATTGCTGTATTATCCGCTGGCTTTGAAGTTGACCTGCACCTCAGAGCGAGAGACTTTGGTCCACTGACGATTGACTCCAGGTGGATCAGTGAGAAACCGGTTTATGAGGATGACATAAACAGCCAGATCAAACAACATGCTATCAAAGCCTCCAAGTGAGCGGTTATTTATGTCGGCTCCATCAGGATGAGCTTCAATGCCGGATTGTTTTTCCTCCCGTTTGCCCATCACCAGCCGTCATGTCAAATTGACGACACTGGCATTAAGAACTCCATTCAAGGATGGAGCACTCAATTGACAGCGTTCGTCTGGTAAATGTTGGAAAATAATCGGACGCCTCAAAGCAAACATCAATTCCTAATTGCCAAAGGATGATGCAAATTCGGTGATGGTGGCGTGAACAGTAAAAGTCATCTAATCTGCGATGAAGTGATTGTCATTCAGGGCTCATGGGAATTGAATCATGAACTTTGGCGTTCCATTCAGTAAACCCTGGCAAGACTGAATCCTGTTTTTTTTCCTCTCCATCGACTAACCGAAAAGAGAAACTCCTTGCCCAACTCGACAAGGTTAGTAGATGTTCTCATGGGTAATTTCTTATCCGGCTGGAGTGGAAGCGAGAAATGAGTGAGCCCCATTGACCACTTGATGGTGTCTGCTTATTGGCCATGAGTTTCACTGTTGTAGGGTAACAGAATCTCAATTAAAACAATTTATCTTGAAATGGCTTTATCACGATGAACCCAATGTCTGGACTTTAAGAATAAACAGGACGATCGTTTCTCAAGCTTATGCAAAGATTAATTTATGCTTATTGTTGTGGAAGAAGCTTATCGACGCGACGTTGTCATCAGTTGCTGGTTAGTAACCCACAGTAAACATTTGGTGAGAACATACTCATTAGCGGGGATCATCAATTGGGATGCGTCGCATGAAGCACACAGAGTATCATTCGGTCAATTAACTCCTAAAACACGAAACAATGCATCTCATCATGTCAAAACCTCCTTTATTGTACATTATCTCGGTCGCGATGCGGCCGTGATGCGGTGTTGCTATGGAGAGACCTTAATTTGTCCGACCGATTGAAGCAGCTGGCGGTCACCAAAAGTTTATGTACCAGAGTGGAGGCAGCACAATTGCTTCAAGCGCGAGCAACCTTTGCATGATTCTGACCTGCAGTTTAATAATCGGGAAGCGGGCGAACCGAACCGGCATGTAACGTTGAGCCCGTTGTCGTGACCGTCGTTGTTTGCGTGGAGGTTCGTGGGGGTAACCTTTTTTCTCTTTTTTTCTCTCCCCGTGAGAAGAAAAGCACAGTCAATCAGAAGGTCTGTTGGAGACTGAGGGGAAAGGCCTAAGTCCGGTAGTTGAGGTCATCCGAGCCAACCTCCCCCAACTCCATCCTTGGAGTCTCACCGCGACAGTGGACCGAACAAGTTTTTTACTCTCTCTCTCTCTCTTTTTGTTGAGGGTGACACAACCTAGAAAAATATGGGGTACTCCGTATTAAGACCAAAGATTACATCTCATGAGCTTAATATTCCCCAGAAATGAGGGGAAAAAACAAGGGAGAAAGTGAAAAAGGCGAAGGACCCTTTGAACGTGTCCACAATTTTATTAATTCGCCGCGTTTCGTTGGTTACGAGTCTCCAATTTCCCCGAAAAGTTGCCCGTTCCCCTCCAATTATCCATGTATGTGTCAATTGCAACTTTGGACAATGGCGATTGACATGATTCAGTTTATTTTGTTTAATCAGTCAGTCAATTGAAGTAACGAAAAAGAGAGAGAGATTTGATCATGAATTTTAGTTGGAGGTGATGTCACGGTTGATGTCTCGCCAACTGCCGTTCCTCCAAGACGGATAAATCGGCCAAGACTCGTGGCTAACAAGGATAAGATCGACAGTTCCTGGCCGAACTGTTTTCGTTTCGGAAACCTTCGAGAAGGAATCGATTTCCGCGGGATGTCTACGAGTCAATCTAGAGATCAACTTTGTTGCGTAGTCTACAGAGTACTTACTATACGGGTTGAGTGAGTACAACACAGGTGATCCCATTCCCTCGTGTTGCCCTCAAAGCAATTGACTCCCCCAACAAGGACCACCCATGTCTTCCACTGCCGTAGATGCAGGTCCCTACAGAGTACACGTTCAGCCTCAAACTGCCCTACAGCCCAGTTCTTTTCGACGGCAATCTTCCTCTTCAGGCTACTCCGACACTCAGACTCAGACTCTGAGTTATTTTCCACTTTTTCTTCTCCAACTCGTGAGTCGCCAACATGATGATAGCGGATTCACGGACCCAGTTTCTCCATAAAATGTGAAGCCACCGAAAAGAGACCGTGCCGTATTAGCCGTTGAAACTTGGATCGCAGACAACAAATCCCAGTCTACAACCGGCCAAGATAACAAATCGTACAGAAAAATAAACAATGCTTTCTCATCTTACGTTTTGCTTTGCATCCGGTTCGCTCCCCCACACATACGGGGCAATTGGCTCTACGTGATTGATCCCATGGGGCTCCGCAAGAACGACTCTCTTAGCTCCAACTCTGAAGTTTTGACAATGACTGAATCTGGGTATAAAGAACCATACTCCCCAATTGTCTTCCATCATCGCATCCAGTCAAAGTCAGTACCTTGTTGTCATTTGTTTTGTAATCCCCATCACGCAAACAAATCGTCAACATGAGCGTGCCAACTTACCTCGGAGCCAGCGGCAAGTCCCTGGCTGTCCTCCAAATCGCCGCCATCGTCGCCCCTTCCTTTGTGCTCTTCGGCTACAACCAAGCTGGCATTGGTGGTCTTCTCTCAGAGGAAGATTGGGTCAAGACATTCCCCGAGATCGATACCGTCAACTCCGAAGGCGCTGAGAAGAGCCGAAAGTCTACACTCCAGGGCTTTGTCGTTGCGACCTTTGTCATTGGCGCTCTCATCGGTTCTCTGTCTTGCTCGTGGACTGGTGACAGGTTCGGTCGTCGCAATGTCATCTTTGCTGCTGCTGTCTGCTCCTTGATTGGAGAGATCCTCGAGGCTTCGTCCTTTGGCCTTGCGCAGTTCATCGTCGGTCGTGTCATCATCGGTTTGGGTATCGGTCAGTTGAGTTCCATCGTCCCTGTCTGGCAGAGTGAGACATCGGCCGCCGTGAACCGTGGTCGACAGGTTGTTCTCACTGGTCTCTTCATCTGCCTTGGATATGTTCTCGAGTCGTGGATCAACCTTGGCTTCTTCGAGTTCGAGCATGGCTCTGTCACCTGGAGACCCCCGATCGCCATCGCCATCCTCTTCTCCCTCATCCTCATGGCCTCCATCTACTGCTTCCCCGAGAGCCCCCGATGGCTCGTCCTCAAGAACCGATCCGAAGAGGCCCGTCACGCCGTCGCTGCCCTTCGTGGCCTCCCCATCGACTCCACCGAAGTCCTCGCCGAGGTCGCTGGCATCGAACACTCCCTCGAAGAGACCTCAGACAAGGCTGCTCGTCTTGGAGACATGCTCAAGATGGGTGACGACAAGCTCCTCTACCGCTTCGCTCTGTGCATCCTCCTCCAGTTCTACCAGCAGATGAGTGGTTCCAACCTTGTCAGTGTCTACGCCAATGTTCTCTTCCAGAAGAACCTTGGCCTCGACGCCGAGACATCCAAGGCTCTCACTGGCGGTGCTCTGACATGGAAGTTCCTCGCCTCGTTCCTCGCTTTCTTCACCATCGATCGATTCGGCCGTCGTGCTGTCTTTATGATCAGTGGTGCTGGTATGTCAGCTTGCATGATCGCTCTCGCCATCACCACATCTTTTGGTAGCGAGAACGAGCCTGCCATGATCGCTGCTGCTTGCTTCATCTACCTGTACAACACGTTCGTTCCCATCGGTTTCCTGGGTGCCAACTTCTTGTACTGTACCGAGGTCGCGCCTATTCGCCTTCGAATGGCCATGTCTTCCATCTCGACTGCCAACCATTGGCTATGGTAAGTTCTTCTTCTTCGTCTTGGATCTTGTATCAGTCACTAACAAACTCACAGGAACTTCATTGTTGTCATGGTCACACCCGTCGCCCTCAACACCATCGGCTGGCAGTACTACATCGTGTACGCTGTCATCGCCGCTTGCGTTCCCATCTCGGTGTACTTCTTCTTCCCCGAGACCATGGGCCGCAGCCTTGAGGAGATTGAGCTCGTCTTCAAGGAGTCGCCTTCAGTCTTTGCGACTGTCAAGTTCGCCAAGACGCGACCTCGCGAGACTCCTCAGCAGTTCCTCGCTGGCAAGGAAAAGGCCGACCACTTGGAACAGGGCGATGAGTAAATGGATTTTGGAATGGAAAGCGAAAGAAAGCGATTGTGTTTATGTTTGACGACACCTTGATAGAAAACTAGATCTTGCAGAATAGAGAATACTAGTATGATTACGACATCAGCAACTGGCGCGCATCCTTCTTTTTGTGATTAAACTATTTGTCATTGACCTTGTCATTTGTTTTTATTCCATTGCATAAATCGTCCGACTTGAACCATATTAGCCGGCGATCATCAGATGAACCGGTCCCGTTTACAAACGTTAATTCGTGGAGGAATTAATAAACATTTTTCACCCGCAAAACTAATCTCATTCCAGAGTCTAATACCGAGTAATTTACGGGGGGATTCTGGAAAAATACGACGCGAACCCACAGAAGCTCCAAAGCTCGTTGATGCGCACGAATCCCAAGAGCCAATTCCTCAACCCCTGGTCTTACTCCAATACGCGAACAAGCCATGATCGGCAAAAATCTAACGTCATTCATCCTGATCACCCCCAGAATTCACCCGCAATTGTCTCTTAATTCCCCCGCATTTCAATTCATCAATTCTCCAGGTTCCCTTGACTTTTGTAGCCACCGGTTAAACATGTCTTGTCGCCCTCGGCACTCGCTTTGATTCGATCGACAAAAGTGCGGAGAAGAAAGATCAAGAGCTTATTGGACCGCTTCTTGAGATCGTCCAGTACCTGCAGCTTTCTCTCTCGACAAAGCTTCTTGTCCGACGTCACATGGCACATGTTACTGGGGGCGGATGAATTAGAGTAGCATGTTGTGGCTAAATTGGAAAAAATCGCATATTTATATGCGCTGATCGTCCTGCCATCACACCTAATTCTGACCTCACACCATCTGCAAAGTGTAGACTTTTCATCATGGTTCGCTTCAGTTCACTCTTGGCTGCTGCGGCATGCTTTGTTGCTGCCGAGTCGGTCAGTATCACGGTTGGCAGCAAGGGCGGTAACGCTACTAGCGGTCACCAATATGGTTTCCTTCACGAGGTGAGTTCCAGTTGAGCGTTGTGTTGACATAAGCTGACTTGTATAGGACATCAACAACTCCGGCGATGGTGGTATCTACGCCGAATTGATCCGCAACCGAGCCTTCCAGTACAGCAAGAAATACCCCGTCTCGCTTTCTGGCTGGCGTTCCATCAATGGCGCCGACCTGTCCCTCGACCGACTCGATGAGCCGCTTTCCGATGTCCTTCCCGTCTCCATGAAGGTCAAGCCTGGCAAGAAGGGCAAGTCCAACGAGATTGGTTTCCTCAACGAGGGATACTGGGGCATGGACGTCAAGAAGCACAAGTACACTGGCTCTTTCTGGGTCAGGGGTTCCTACAAGGGCCACTTCACTGCGTCTCTGCGCTCCAACCTCACAGACGATGTCTTTGGCAGCGTCAAGGTCAAGTCCAAGGCCAAGAAGGACAAGTGGGTTGAGCACGAGTTCTCCCTCAAGCCCAAGATGGATGCACCCAACAGCAACAACACCTTTGCCATCACTTTCGACCCCAAGGGTGCCGACGGAGCTCTTGACTTTAACCTCATCAGCTTGTTCCCTCCCACTTACAAGGGACGCAAGAACGGTCTTCGAGTTGACCTTGCAGAGGCACTTGAAGGTCTGCACCCCAGTCTTCTCCGTTTCCCTGGCGGTAACATGCTCGAGGGCAACAGCAACAAGACCTGGTGGGACTGGAAGGACACTATTGGTCCTCTTCGCTACCGTCCTGGCTTCGAGGGTGTCTGGAGCTACCAGCAGACCCACGGTCTTGGAATCTTGGAATACCTTCAGTGGGCTGAAGACATGAACCTCGAGATCATTGTCGGTGTCTATGCTGGTCTGTCTCTCGACGGAGGTGTCACTCCCAAGGACCAGCTACAGCCTCTGATTGACGATGCCCTTGACGAGATCGAGTTCATCCGAGGACCTGTCACTTCCAAGTGGGGTAAGAAGCGTGCCGAGCTTGGCCACCCCAAGCCCTTCAGACTTTCCTACGTCGAGATTGGTAACGAGGACTGGCTCGCTGGTTACCCAACTGGTTGGAACAGCTACAAGGAGTACCGATTCCCCATGTTCCTCGAGGCCATCAACAAGGCTCACCCCGACCTGACTGTCATCTCTTCCGGTGCCTCGATCGATCCAGTCGGCAACAAGAACGCTGGCTTCGACATCCCCGCCCCCGGAATCGGTGACTACCATCCTTACCGCGAGCCTGATGTTCTTGTCGAGGAATTCGACCTCTTCGACAACAACAAGTACGGCCACATCATCGGTGAAGTTGCTTCTACCCACCCCAACGGTGGAACCAAGTGGGAGGGTAAACTCATGCCTTATCCCTGGTGGATCTCTGGTGTCGGTGAAGCCATTGCTCTCGTCGGCTACGAGCGTAACGCGGATCGCATTCCCGGAACCTTTTACGCACCCATCCTCAAGAACGAGAACCGCTGGCAATGGGCCATCACCATGGTCCAGTTCGCCGCCGACGCCGCCATGACTACCCGTTCTACCAGCTGGTACGTCTGGGAACTGTTCGCCGGTCACCCCATGACACACACCCTGCCCGTCAAGGGAGACTTGGATCCTCTGTTCTACGTCGCTGGCAAGAACGAGGACAAGGGCACTCTGATCTGGAAGGGCGCTGCTTACAACACCACCAAGCACGCCGACGTTCCTGTTTCTCTGTCGTTTGAGGGTGTCAAGGCTGGTACACAGGCTGAGCTGACTCTGTTGACCAACAAGGAGGATACGCCCTTTGCCTTCAACGATCCTCACAAGGGTAACAATGTTGTCAAGAGCACCAAGACTACTCTCAAGGCTGACAAGAAGGGTGCCTTCAAGTTCACCATGCCTGAGCTTAGCGTTGCTGTTCTTGAGACTGTCAAAAAGGGAAAGCCTTATGCTAGTTGAGACATGGTCACTGTGATGTGGTAACATGCGAGGAGGAATGACTTTGTGTAAATAGTTAGTTACTACCATGATGATATATGCTAGAATGAAGAAACACTTCTATTGTTGACTTGATGTGTCTATGGTTGTATATGATGAAGATGATGAAGATGATGAAGATGATGACCAGTTAGTGGTTCCGTATATGTTACAGTGATGTGTCTCAGTGTACTCCAAAGCTGAAACACAAATTTAAGATGTCACTCAAAGGAAGAAAGAAATGTAGATAAATAATATTATCATCGATTAAAACTAAACCCATCTGTAGAAGGATCCAAGGTGCCCAAACCAGAACAACTCTAAATCTAAAACTTTTGAACCTTACCCAACCCTAAAATACATACAAATATTACAACCCAACCCAAGATGACTATGGAAATTTACAAAGAAAAAGGAAAACGAAAGAACGCGGATGATCGAGACTCAGACTCTTTTGCGAGTAAATCTCTCCGCGGGCCAGCCCTGCATCGTCGACTTCTCCTCCACAACATCACCACCCATGATGAGTGTGTGCTCCAAGAGACAACTGTCATTCTCCATGCGAGCACCACTAAGAAGTCTGCTTCCAGTGCGAAGAACACATCGATCACCAATGTCCACACGGTTCAAGTCGAACTTGCCACGAGTGTTGATGTGTGCAACAACACTGGCATCATCAACCACGACACGGTCACCCAGAGAGATGAGCTCAGGCTCGGTGAACATGAGACTCGGTGTGCCATTGGCAAACAGGGCACAATCCTTTCCGATCTTGGCCCCGAGAAGACGGAAGTACAAGACAATCCAGGACGTTCCGGTGAGAAGGTTCAGAATGCCGTTGCCGTTGTAGCAACCCCTTCGAAGACGCTCGATGCCAAGGAAGATCTGCCAACGTTGGCAGTAAGACGACTTGTCCCAGTCGTAGTTGCCCGGCTGGCGACGACCCATGAGAACCCACTTGGACATGATGATGATGGCCAAGGCGAGAACTGACTGGATGGTGGTGAGAACGGCGATGGCAACGAGCATGGTGCAAAAGATGGCAGCCAGATCCTTCCACCAAGGGTGGCCAGGTCCAAGAACATGGATGAGAACGAGGCGAACAAGCTGGATGGACGAGATACTGGGAGCGTCCCAGTAGATGGAGGTGAAGATGGCGATGAAGGTGGAGTAGCAGAAGATGGCGAAAGGACCAAGGACGTAGTAGGGTGCCATCTTGAGGTAGAAGGCTCGACCGAACGGAGATAGATCATCCTTGTCTGGGCCCTCACCAGTGATGCTGCCAGAGGTCTGACTGGGGTCTGTGTCGCTCTGGAACTTCTTCTCATCAAAAGACATGTCGAGCATTGATGATGGAGCGCTACCATCCCTCGAGCCTTCACGACTGGTCGTCAGACAGACTGCATCACCACCCTTGGAGCCAACATAGGTACCGTCAGAGTAGTTGCCCCTTCGCCTGGTCAAGGCACCAGAACCCATGGTAACTCGTTCTCCAACAGACACGCCCGGAAGAAGAGTCACTCGATCAGCAATCATGGCCCGGTCCTGGATAGTGACCTTCTCAGACCCAATGCCATCAGAGGTAACGAGGTGAGAGCGAGATCCGAACACGACGTCGTTGCCAACCTCGATCAGATGGTAGTCACCAATGCTAGGACCGGTTCCAGGCCAGTAGACACGCTGTCCAACCTTGGCACCCAGAGCCCTCAGAGCGATCGACGTAGCCTCGTAGTGCTGTCCAAACAGACTTGTGAGCCTGTGCAGCGTCTTGACAGGATATATATCCCTCATCAAGCCAGCTCTCCAAGCTGCCACAGTAGACGTCTCCTGCTTGGAACCAGAGCGAAGCTTGCCGAAAACACAGTCCAAGATGGCCTTGACAAGAACGATGAAAGCGAAGAGGAAGAAAGGACCAAGGACGCAACCTGCCACGCGAGCGAGATAGTGGTATCCGATTCGCTTCGGCTGACAAAACCACTCGACACTGCTTCTCAAAGGCTCCACACGTGGTGAAGCCTTCTTCAAAACCATGCCAACAAGACCACCGGCCCATGGAAGAGCGGCAACAAAGTGAGAGAGACCCATCAGTGGGAGAGTGAAGAGGATGTTGAGAAGCCAGTGAGGGCCCTTCCTTGCGCTGGGGAGTTGATCACGGTACTCCTCGCTGGCGTCCTGCATCTCCCAGGTGGACGAGTTGAAGCCAAGACAAGTGTTGGCTGGCATGGTGGTACCCGGAACAACAATAGAAGAGAAGCCAACTGTGCACTTCTCACCGATGGTGATGCGGCCAAGATACATGGAGGTGTTGCCCTCTGCAGCGAAAGGTCGACAGATACATCCAGTGATGTTCGCATCGTCACCGATCTTGACAAGATCCCACTCTCCGATGAAAGACTCGTTGAGCTTCACATTCTTGCCAATGCTAGCACCCATGAGTCGATGGTAAATCCTCAGTGTCATGTCGTTGGTCTCGAAGAAGCCTCGACCACACACGGCAACGATCTTCTGAACCAACCACCATCGAGTGTGGTACGATCCCCACATGGGATACATGCCCTCACGATAGCGACCGATGATGAGCCACTTCGCCAAGATGCCAACGAAAGGTGAAACGAACTGGGTGACGATGCGAGAGATGATCATGGAGACGACCAAGTTGACGAAGCGGCCGGGGACGGAGCGGTTGGTGGGAAGCTTCTGACTGTAGGCGAGTGCAACAAAGAAGCATGTCCACTGGAAGGCACGACGAAGGGGATAGACGATGACAAGAGGAACAAGCTGAAGAAGCATCAAGAACGGGTTGGTAGAACTGTGAGTCTTGGTACATCCCTCAACAGTGTCTGCTTCTTCATGTCCTTCACGCTTGCCCTCCAGCATCTTGTCGATGTGAGCGGCAAGGGCACTGACAGTTCCCTCGTTGAAGACGATGGTGATGGGAAGATGGATGCTGAACTCGGATCGAAGAGCAGCGAGAAGACGTCCAGCTCGAAGGGAATCACCCCCAAGGCTGAAGAAGTCGATGTCGCGGGGAATGTCGGCTGGTGGGAGAGCAAGAACGTCTGCGAAGGCCTTGGTGACGAGACCTTCTGTGCTGGCTTCGAGTTGCTTCATTGAAGCCGTCAACAACTCATCGAGCTGTACTTGGAGCAAGTCAACATCAACTTCTCCAGAAGGGCGTCGAGGTAGCGGACGATCGAAGATGTGGATCTCGCTTGGGACCATGTAGTTGTCGACGAGGTGACCGAGTTCGTGTCGAATGGTGGTGGTCAAACTGGTGTCCTCGACAGCAACATCGTTGGTCTTGGGTGCCAGGACGACTTGAGGGGCACCGTCACTGCCTTGTAGACAAAACACATCGACATGATCTGGAACAATGCCCTGAATGTGAGTCGAAAGAACGTGGTAGTCGACTTGACAAGGCGAGCTACCAATGGATGCAGACAAAGGAGTATCGGCAGGGGGGCATGTGGCATCCCAATGTCTTCCCATGTGAGGTGTATCATCGGTCAGGCATGGAAGGTCCATACGCTTCCCAAGGTTGATGCGAAGAACCTTGTTGTTGTTCTTGGGAACATCATCCATGTAAGCAATGACGACAGGCCACTTTGCTTGCTGAAGGGAAGCCTTCAGTGCAGCATGGAGAGTTCGAAGGTCGACACGAGGAACACCAGACGGTGTCACGAGAATGACTCCAACAACTTCCTGGAGAACGTCGTGAGTGGCCGAGAAAGCCAATGTCTGTGATACCCTTCCGTAGATGGGTGAATTCTCGGACTTGGAAGCAGTCATGATGGCATTCTCAACCTCGAATGGAGAGATGAGTTCACCACCACGGTTGATGACTTCCTTGCTGCGGCCGGTGATGTACAAATATCCATCACTGTCCATGTATCCCAAGTCGCCCGTGTCGAACCATCCGCTTGCGTTGAAGGGTGACTTGTCGTAAGATCCATCAGCCTTGAGATATCCTGGGAAGATAGGATCGCCGCGAACGCAGATTCGGCCGACTGTGTTGATGGGGACCTGGACTTCGGACCAGTCGAGGATGGTGAGTTCGGGGCCAGTGCTGATACCGGATGTACCTTCACGATCGAGACGGTAGTCGAGAGGTGGAGTGGAAATGGGCATGCACCTGGCAGTGTTAGCACTCGATGTAAGTGAGTGGATGATGAACTTACTCTGTCATTCCATAACTGGGGAGGACTACACAGTTGAAGGTATCACGAAGCTGGTATGCCAAAGACGGAAGCAAACCACCAGCAGCGTTGCAGGCAAGTCTGATACGGCTCTTCTGTAAAGCTTCAGGTCTCGCAGCTGCCTCGGCGACGATGACGGAGTGCATCGAAGGTGAGGCATAGTACCAAGTTGGTTGAATGGTCTCAGCTACGTCCCAGAAAAGGTTGGCGTCGAAAGATGGACAGCAGACTGTTGAACCGTTTGCGAAGATCGGGGCAAAGATGTTCCTTACCAAACCACCACTATACAATGTTAACGACAATGAGAATGCATGAGGGGTTGACTTACACGTGGTACAAGGGCATCATGTTCAGACAGATGTCCTCCGAGGTGAGACCCCATGACTCGATGACGGCGACTACTCCAGTGACGATGGAGTGTGTTGTCAACGGTACAACCTTCTTGGTACCAGAAGTACCGCTAGTGAAAAGGATCAAGCTGATGTCGTCGGCTATGTTGGCGACTCGCTCGACTATGCCAGTAGGAACTGACTTGCCATCTAGTGTCTCGACCGAGATGCCGTCACCAGCGACCCAATCGATAACATAGACTCGAATGTTGTTGTCCGAAACCCATGATGCATCGAGTTGCAGCTTGGTATACTCCTCCCTCGTCGTCAATATAAAATTCGATCGTGCTTGTAGGATATCGGCTCGGAATTGTTCGGCACCGGCGGCGGGGTTGATGGGTGATGCAGTGTAGTATGTCGTGACGGCGATACATGTTGCTGCGAGGAGGGGACCGTTCGGTAGTGCGATGGAGACTATGGGCTTTCGACCGGGTGATTCGACGGGAAGCTGGAAGTTGTTGACGAACTGGAGTAGTTCGTGGTGAGTGATCACATGACCACCACTTGAAGTTCGAAGGGCTGGCTTGTTGTCGTTGCTGATGAACTGGGCAAGGGAAGTGTATGAAGCCTTGACAAGATCTGAAGTCTGCTTTAGAACAAGGGCGGACTCAGTATCGTTGCCAGTCTTGACATCTTCGGGGAGATTTTTGTAGACTCTTGTCAAACACTTGACAAGTGGAAACACAGGCCAAGGTCCAGAGATATCTTTCAAAAGAGTGTGAAGAAGGTGAAGAGGTGACGTGGATGGCTCCCCTGTCGTTGGAAGTGATGCCAATAGGTCGGCCTTGTCAAGGGTCATGGCATGAATCGACTGGATATGTGGGCTCTGTGCGACGTTGCCCGCGGGCAAATCACACAGCTCCCGCATCAGAACACCCAGTTCCATCTTACGATGCACCTTTGATCAAGCGATTGGCGAGCTAGAACAAAAAGGTAAAAGAGAAAAAAAGGAAATGGAAAGGGAGATGGAAATGTCGTTGCGCTAGACTCTCAGATCACTTCCTAATGTCAAGCGAAAATCTGAAGATCTCAATGTTCTGCTTCAACCACCTACCAAAGGTTCTGTGTCTCAGGCTATATACTCGGATGCCATATCCCATCTTATCCGACAAGGCGCCCTCCTGACGATCGTCACTGATCATCAACATACTTTGTCGAGTGGGATTTTGCCCATGCGATCCGTACAAGGGCCCGTTTTGCCCAATCGACCTCTCGGCAAGTTCAGAATCCGGCATGCCTTGTTTTTGCTCAATGGGTGAACATCACTGCCGCGATTGTAAAGTAAAGGGGCGAGCCTGTCTGTGCTGATGAGCTCGTCCTCGATAGACAGCGTCTAGTTACGACGACCAATAGTCTCAGACATGGCAATCAAGGCACTGCCGGGACTTAACAGATGGTTAACACTCATTATTCCACTTACGGCGATTGCGGCTCTGTGACAGGCCGCGCCGTATCTTGGCTCGCATATCATTTCCTGAAACGGCAAGGATCGTGAGTCTTCTGCCGAGCGCTAGTCCCGGCCTGACAAAAATGGACAGGGTTACGCAAGCTCCCACACCTAAGCCGCATACTCGGTCTAGACAGCATCACTGATATTTGCTATCTGATAAGTGACATGCGAACCGAGCTAGGCTGTATTTTCTAGAATTTGCGGTTTTCCGCAATTATTTCGCACAAAAGCCACTGGAAACTTGGACACTTGTGGAGTATAGGCCAACACTCTGATACCGATCTACAGGCCGTGCCATGACTGCTTTGACAGCAATACAGTCATGAATTGTTAAAAGACGCAAACGAAAAAGCACAGGACAGAAGAAATGAAAGAATTTTCGCTTTCGCTGGCTGTGATTTGAGGCTTAACTCGACGGGACGCGTCATGGCATCAGTGACATTCTGTCGCATCCTGGCCAATGGCTTCAGATTTATAACATTAACATAATCCTGATGTAATTAAAGGGCACGCACGTTCACTGCCCCGTTAATTGTCGCTTACTCGTATTAAGAACGTTGACTGTCATCTCTCCAGACGTATGGACTTTTTGCCTGTGCGCGGATTTAATCCCCATTGGACCTACCGTACATCCCACTTCTGACAAACCAATAAGGTTCTCACCAAGCTTCAAAATAACTATACATCTTATGTCATCTCGCCTACTGCCGATGAGGTGAGTAAGCGAAACAAAGAATAGCAATTTCGAAAGAGTATCTTACGCATGCACTCGGAACAATGAAGATCTTGCAAGTAGAAAGTCGGAGAAATTGAGCGGTCCGATTGCGCTCGACAATGTTTCAGTCGGATATTTTCTTTGATCCATTGATTGACAAAAGTTGCATTAGTGAAGCGGATATCTTATCAAGGAAGAGGCTCTCGACTCGGTGTTATTGAAATGCGCTTTGACGATCATGACGGGATCTACAGATGCTACCAGGGTGCGCGGTTGATTCTTTATTTCCCGGCGCCTTGGCATTGGGCCCCGAACATCTTGTCCACGTTGGGCAGAGAATATGTGGAACAGTTTTCGCATTGAGTCAGTGAATTCGTTTCGACCTTGTCGTAACGCGTGCATCTTATCAGTTTACGGATGCGAACTGTGTATGCGAGACGTATCATCCCAGGTAATCTCAATGCGACGTGTCCTGCAATCAAGCATACGATAAATATGTTCCGATTAAGTTGTTAGTCAAAAACGTTAAATTCTACAAGTTTCATTCAGATGTGTTTGCTAAATGTTAATTGCGGATTCAATGGAGACGTCAATTACATGACAGCAACAGTAGCACGAGGGAGAATATTACACAATTGAACAGTTTTTTTGTATGGCAATCAAGATTTTGATTACATTTGGAATGATTGACAAGACAGAGTGCATCAAGTTGAAGTTAATTAATGTCCAGTACCAATAAACATACCAAGTTCATGGAGTTCAGGGAAAGGATCAATTAAGATAAGCTTATCTTTAGGGTAGACGTTGGCGAAGGCACTACATGTGGCGTTGTGGCGCAATGGCGCAGCCGTTATCGCTGATAAGATTTGACATCATATCTTATCACAGCAGATCTTATCTTATCTTATCTTATCTCTCCATTCTAAGAATAGCAACCAACGCCAGTAATCTCTAACAACGTCTATCAGGAAAAAAATTCAATCTATACATTGACCTTCTTTTGACGAAACTGCCTTTATACATAACATGCATAGAGTTAGGGCGAGAACCTGGGCAGGTCAACTTGCAAGCCAACTGGCAAGTCTACGTTTGGTGTTTTGTGAATCGTAAATGAAGCTTGATGATGGGTTGAAGTAGTCTTTCATCCGGTTATGTAAAAGGAAAAGAAGTGGTAGCTTGCTGCTGGGCAGGCATGGCGTTTGTATGTTTAAGAATAAGGTTACGTCTTTAAATTTTGTCCATTACAGGCTGGAAGTGTAATAAAGGTCAACTCTATTCCAAATAATGCAATTAGCTAGTCCCAACCCATAGGCTCTAACCATATCTCAATACTGTTAGCAGTGAATCGAAGTCAAGCAGGTACATTTTGTGCGTGCCAAAAATCACCTCCATCACCTTGGCGTCCTGTATGACTTTTAGCTATAGAGTGAGAGATGAAGTCAGCATTGGAATCTGGAAATCGCACATGACTGTGAAAGGAGATGAACAGAGCCCCACAGAGTTATTTGGTTAGCTGTTGCCACTCCTGGCAATAGCAGCTAGGTAGGACAAGTGACACCCTGGTGTCTCTTTCACATAGTTGGTTGTATGTATCGAAACAAGAAGGACTGTAGACTGACTGCTGAGCGTCACTTACACTGCTTTTGTATGTGTGATGATAACTTAACTGGAGTGCCCCTATAGGTGGAGAACGGAGGGGTCTCTTTACTTATAGATAGCAGCACTCCGTTGATGGATTTGGGAGATCCATTGCTACGCATCAGTCAATTTACTTTGCAAAAATGCCTGCCGAAACTTGTTAAGTTGTTCATTCTCAGACATAAATACTGACTATTTGGTGATCAACCAAGGCAGCGTGCTTCTGCTCAATGAATCATGCCACCTTGATCACCAGAAGAAACCGACACACAATGACGCATAAGCAAAACAGAGAAACCTGCTTCAATATCCCAATTCACACACTAAGTCGACTTGAAACATTCGCATATTGGAATATTTGTGAACGTATATCCATTCTCCTAGCACTTGTATACAAGAGGAAACATCTTTATGCCTTCCACAAACAGTGTGATCAATTTCTTCCATGGCTTCTTCCCTCCATTGCTGTGCCAAGTGACGCTATTTCTGTTGATATAACCCTCGTAATGAAATGAACTGGGCTCATCTGGTCCGTTTCGGAGGGAATGCAATCGTTTTGGAAGCCAGAGCCTAAAATCTCAGGAGATCCTCTTAACTGCCAGCCCTGCAGGCAGAGTAGTGATTCCTATCATCAGCACGGGCCTGTCCGGTGCGGTGATTTTCACACCCATTCCAGCAACTACGTCAACTAAGAATGAGCTTTAGCCATTATTTTTGAAGTTGACGGCTCCGTTTAGGGCCTACCGGCAAGGACCCGTTGAACGTGAAGGCATCACGAGTACGATCACGTGATCACACACATATATGTACATATTGTTCTTGTCTCTTTGGTCCTTCAACTTAGATCTTCAATTAATTCTAATCATATTACCTCAACGATTACCTCAATATGTCTCAATAGGACAAAACACGAGATCAGTGAGATAGTTTCAAAAATGGAGATTTAACTAATCATTCTAACCACCATTCATGGATTGTCACTGGGAGATATAGCATTGAGGTAGCTCATGGAGTCGCTGTACTTGAAACGGCAGATATCAAAACTGAATATATATTACAAAATAACTCCAATTGCAATTTTCATTTATTGATCTTGTCGGTTACCTCTTCACAAAAGATCGGAGTCGACCTAAAGAAGATGATAAGAACCTCAACGTTACCAGCGGAGAACTAATTAACATACCTTGGCCGGCTCGGAAAAGGAAGTTGGGTAGGTGTGAGGACTGCTCAGTGTTGTGCGCATGGTAATGATTCGGACATGCTGCGCCCTACCACGTGCTTCGCAACAACAGAATCCCGTATCTTCAACACGCCCCAAAGTTAGAAAGAAATGACCGAAGTTCCGAAACGCCGACACTATCAAATCAAGATTCTAGATCTCCCCACGCTAGACAACGCCAAGTTCAAATAATCTGGGGTAATCGCGGGGAACCCAACGCTGTGATCCCACAGCCCCAAAGCCTAGAAGAGTAACATCGCGGGGTCAACCCGTTTCTTCGAGTCGTTCGTGGCATGCCCCACACTCTGATGGGAGTCTTAGCGGCTTGAATTAACATGCCCAGTGCATGCGTGTGTGCTATCATCTTTATTTAGGTATAAATCAGCCTGTCCTTTCAGCATGGTGTATATCCAATCTTCACCATCAGACTTACTTCATCAGGAAAGACATCGAATAGATTGTCGATAACCACATCAAACAACAATGACCGTTCAACGCACACTATCCCATGCCAGTTCTATGGAGAAGCAATCTGCAACCCATGTCGAAGGGCAGACGGTAGACGATGAGTACCTCATTCTCTTTCCCCTCTTGGCCAACAAAAGCCTCGAAGATCGTCAGCGTATCGAGAAACAGCTCAAGCGCAAACTGGACTGGGTTTTCCTGCCGGTTGTTACCCTCATGTTACTGATGGGCTACCTCGATCGCATCAACGTGGCCAATGCTCGGCTGGCAGGTATGCAGGACGACTTGCACATGTCTGACACTATGTGGTCTGCTGGAATCTCGCTCTTCTACGTTGGTTATATCGTCACCCAACTTCCTGCTACTGTGTACCTCGCCAAAGGGCTGCCGCGATGGCAGATGCCAGCTTATGTCGTGGCATGGTCTATCATAACGGCCTGTATGGCTGCGATGACTAGTGGATGGTCCTTCTTGGTATGCCGCTTTATGGTAGGAGTGGCTGAGGGCCCTTTTCTTCCTATGGTCAGCTTGATGACTTCCTCGTGGTACACCAAGGAGGAGGCACCTTTGAGAATGGCCATCTGGCATGCTGGTAACATTGCTTCCAACATCTTTTCCGGGCTCCTTGCTGCCGGTGTCTTGGAGAATATGAATGGCGTTGCCGGTATGCGTGCTTGGCAGTGGTTCGTTATCATCGAGGGTAAGTCAAGAAGGTCTCCTACTACTAAGATACATGACTCACCCCAACCTTGACAGGCGTTGTTGGGCTGTTCGTCGCTGTCATGGGACTGTGGTGCATCCCAAACTTCCCCCACAATACAGGCACATACTTCATGACACCCGAGATGTCAGAGATGGCCCAGTATCGCATGATGGTGTCAGCAGGTGGACGATCCGAGGACGACGAAGGTGGTGCCTGGGAAGGTGTGAAGCTCGCATGCCAGGACCCGTTCACATGGATCTACACTGTTCTTCACTTTGGTCTTATCGTTGCCCTTTCGTTCAAAGACTTCTTTCCATCGGTAAGGCCCACGTATAAACTGCTGCAAAGATTGAACATAACTGACTTGTCCAGATTGTGAAAACTCTGGGATACTCGAACCTCATGACGTATCTCATCCAAGCTCCGCCGTACATTTTCGCTTACATCGCCACCTGTGCAATCTCTTGGTCGTCGGGAAAACACATGGAGCACTGCTGGCATATCATTGGTAGCACAGTCGCATGCATCGTCGGCGTCATCATCATGATCTCGACTCTGAACCCAGGTGCCCGGTACTTTGGCATGTTTCTCTTGTGTGCTGGACCATTTGTTGGCCTGAATGTAAGAATACATCAACTTTAGTCCAACCCCATACTGACAGGAATGTAGGTTCACATCCCTTGGGAAACAACCAACGTCGCTCGCCCTCGCACAAAGCGTGGCGCTCTGGTTGCCATTACCAACTGCATCGCATCAGTCTCCCACTGGTTCACACCATACTTCTTTGTAAGTTTCTCGGCATCAGTGTCTCAGACTCTTACTGACCAGACAAGCTTCGCTCGCAGGAACCTCGCTACCAGAATGGTGGAATTTTGATCATTGCAGGATGTGTTTTGGGCATTGTCGGTTGCCTGATTTGCAAGTGGTATGTCAAGAAGCTCAACAAGAAGATGGAGGAACACGAAGCGGCCAACAACCTGCCAAAGAGATGGCGGTACGTTGAGTAGGGTATATGGTCTGGGACGACAATGGTTACATTAGTAGTTGTGTTTGCTTTGGTCATGTTTCGCGTAGTGGCTGTGATGGAATGGGTTATTGAGGTCTTCTGTAGTGAGTTCAATTCAATCAATTTTGCTCCAGATTGGCATTCATCACCGTTGCACACTCGAAAATGAAGAATATAAATGATCTGTTCATTTAAACGTTCTGTTTTACAGTCATTGAAACTTTTGCCTGTCTTTTGTATCTAGTATTTCATCACACTTTGAGACTTTAGCAAGCATCCATCTGCTGTCTTTAACGCAAATTCCTTCCTTAGATCCATGGCTAGAGGCACTGTAGTGGATTTGGGGTACTGAAATTGTGAAATCATAAGGCACTGCGCCAAAAGATATAGCGCGGTAAGCGTTAATTGCAGTGGCATTTTTAGGTCTTATAGGCCAGTTCAACATAATTAAATGGCGGCCAACCCCCAGAAGTGCGGACTGCTACTGGTCATTACCTCTCGTGCTTCTAGCGATCAATCTTACTGGGACACCGTGGCTTCTGCCCGAGAAGAAGAAAAGAAAAGAAAAAGCCTTCAACGAATCCATCAACTATAAACAACGTTGACTGGTGCATTTCACATCTGTCTGCACTGTTAACCGTTGGACTTTCCAGTTACCTTGCTGTCGTAAAGACAAATGCAGGTCAATTTGGTGAGGGGTAACGTTTGTTGGAACGCTACCGACTGTGATATCAACCCACGGAGCTCATGGAGGAAGACCGGAGATCCGGCGAAATACCGAGTCGTAGAAAGAGGCTTGCATGGCTAGTGGTAATTGATGCGCTATAATTTGAGCTTACAGTGGCTCAGTGGGTTTCATGGCAAGTCGCCGTGTCAAGCCTTGGGAGCAGATTGAGGATAACGACATGAGCACAGCTGTCCCCTTTCACTGTCGTTTCACGTAATTGAGATTTATTAATTAACTACAACTGTGCAAGTCCAAATGCGAACTCACAGAATTGGTCTTGGTCTTGGTCTTGGGAGAATGCTATGGTCCACTGTGGTCGTGGTCTACATGCCAGCCACCATTCACAGATGTATACTTGTTTCCTTTTTCGGCCAAGCTGGTCGGCGTTTCGGTGTTTCGGAACCGCACCAACATGTTCAAATTCCAGCCTCTCCTCCGTCACTTTTCCCGACCGGCACAATCTTCACAACAACACCGATGGTTCATCCAAAATGCTTGCCTGTACACTCTGTCACAATCGCAAGGTCAGTGTACGTGTCCAGAACGCTCTGTCTGGATGATCAACACCGGCTCGGTCCGATCGGATCTAGTCTTGAGCTCAATCAGGGCCTAGCTTGGTCCGCAGATTAGCTAACTTCCTCCCAGGTCCGCTGTGAAGCCGATGCCGAATCAAATACCTGCGTAACATGCAAGGCTGCTGGAGTCGAGTGCATGTGCGGACCCCATCTCTAGATCAAGGTTTATCCAGTGTAGGCTAACCTAATACTCCAGTCCACGCTCCAGAAAGCGTCGTCGTGCAGGAACTGCCCCCAGTGGCCGACAGCCAGATGACCATGGCAGTCAGGGTTACCGGGATCGCCAGAGCGTTTCCCAGGCGTCTGGCGTAGGCGTAGAGATACCGGTGGAACAACCTGCGTATCAAACTCCATCCACCGTGAGTCACCTATTTTATGTCCATCTAGATCTTCCGTACCCGACTTCATCAAGAATGTACCTATTCGTAGCCATTCACTTCCAAGGCAACAGAGAAGTCATGGATTGGTCTAAAACTATTCTTCATCTGATTAAATACTAACACGTAACTGTAAGAGTCATGCCACCACATACATCGGCAGAGGCCACTATATTGACGACGACGACGAGATAGATGAGACCAGTGCTCGTGCATTCGAACCTGCCCAGATCAAGGTAGGCCCTCATGCTACCACCCAAAAGGAAACATTGGTCCTATGGAAAGCTTTCGACGTACCTCCCCAAGCAGCACGCCAGAGCCTGCTAAGTGCTTTCCTGGATTATTGCAATCTATGGACGCCCGTTCTGGAACCGAAAGACATCCAAGAACTTTCATGTTTTGACCAAGAAAAGAGTTCAATGCTCGTGGCACAGTCATTGGTTGGCCGGTAGTCGAGTCACGAGTGCACCTTCTGTAGTTGCCTTTGCTTCATCAGATGACTTCTATCACCGGGCCAAAGCAGTCTTCTGGTCTGGCGCAGAGACGGATGGGATGTCTGCTATCAAGGCCTCACTGATGCTTCAATGGTACAACCCACAGGCTCCTGAGCATATCTCGTTTGACAATAGCGGTTTCTGGCTCAAGATTGGGGTTGGCATCGCCCATCAGATTGGCCTCCACAAAGAACCTCCTCCAGGACCATCCAAAGCAATCCGTCGGAGGCTATGGTGGAGTTTAGTGGTAAGTACGAACCGATTACATCGTTAGACTTGTGCGTTAGTTCATACACTAATAACTTCTTAGGTGCGAGACTCATTGATCTCAGTCGCGCATGGCAGACCACGAGTCATAAATCTCGATGACAGCGATGTCCAGCCCCCGATAGCAAGCGACTTCCCAGACTCCCTCTTCGCATTCCAACTATTCTCCGCCTGGGTCAATATCTGCCAAGTACTTGGAGATATCTCATCTTGCTGTATGAGACGGCATATGTCACGAACAAAAAGACTCTACATCGTGAACGCGTTGTGTTGTTGGACAACGAGTCTGCCGCAAGAGCTCTGGGTCGCGCCAAGTAACCAGCCACCGCACAGCTATTTTGCAAACAGTCACAACTTGGCGGCACGCCAGTTGTACTTGCCATACTTTACTAGCTTAATTGTGCTTTCTAGAATGCAACACTCGGCGGGGTCGTTGTCGGTAGTTGCAACGCTGGCTGCATCGTTTGTTGCCCGCATTTTTGAGGATTTCCTGGCCAGGGACGAGATCAAAGTTCTGGCACCGATCAGCACTCGGTATTGCCTCATTTCAAGCATGGCACTGGTGTCAGTCATGCCTGACAAACGGTTGTGGGATGCTGTCCAGCCTGATCTGGAGATACTTCAACTTGCACTCACGGAACTTTCCAAGCGTTGGCGGTCGGCAATTGGGGCTTCTAGAGCACTCCAAAATGCTATCAAGAAGAGACAACAACGTACCGAAAACTCTACAACCGAACTACGGATGGACAATAAAAATTCTCTAGAATACTTCAAGATGATAGACCTTAGCTATTGCCGCATATGGAGCACTTTGAGTCAGCGAATATCCTCAAGCCCAGTGGATGTCCAAGGGCAAATGGCTGTGGTAATGCAACCACAAACTGATGCGTTAGAGACCGATTACGAACAGTTCATGGGGGCAGGGGAGGCGTTTGACCTGGGGACGATTCAATTTGAGCATGTAGAGAATTGGATTCTCAACGATGGGTTTTTATTCGACCCTTAGTTTATTAGGTACTGTATATCTGAATGCTGAACAGTCATACTGCTATAGTTTATGCTTCTTCTGCCCTTTCCTCAGTTTCTCAAACTCCTTCTGCGGAATCCCTTGAACGTTTCTCTCCAACGCTCCAAACACTTCATCAACATTCTGCGCGTCCAGTTCACGTCTTGATCTCTGTCTAATCATCTTCTTAATCTGCAACATGCTCGAGGAATTCAGACCGTCATGAAACCTTTCTTTGACCTCCTTGAGCACCTCAGTCCGAAATGACTCCGCGGGACAATCGAATATCTGGTTCACGAAACCTGCCTGAAGTAATTCCTTGCTGGAGATTCTTTTCGACAGAATTAGAGCCTCGTTTGCCTTCGAGATTCCCATGCGCTCCGCGAAAGCTATCGACGAGACACCTTCGCTGATCAGACCCAAGCTAGCGAACGGTGTCAAGAGATAAGTTTCTGGGGTGCAATAAATGAAATCGGCAAAAGCAATCAGCGCAGCAGCCATGCCAACCACAGGGCCATTGAGTGCTACTACCAGGATCTTGGGGTGTGTGTAGAATGCCCGTGCAAGATTCATGTTGCTGGCTACGGTGACGGTCAAGTTGTGTCGGTACAAATCCGTGCCCTTGGGCGTCTGTCTGGAAACTGACACGTCTGCGCCGCTGCACAGATTTGTCAGTAACAATACCAGTCAGATTCACAAGACGATGAACGAGCTACTTACGCCGAGAAAAACCTTCCAGTGCCTGTCAACACAGTCGCTACCACTTCGTCATGGTTGCTGACTTCCTGGAGTGTGCGTGCAAGCTCGTAGAACTCGTCTTTGGTCAGAGCATTCAGCTTGTTGGGTTTGTTAAGTACGATGACCGCAATGGGACCTCTGTACTCAACCTCGATTACTGCCATTGTTGGATGCTGTGTAACAACAATATTGAACACGATTTCGATGTGGATTCGGTAGTAACCTCTTCAATGTAGAGCTAAGTAGGATGCGTCACAGCTCTGTCCATAAAGTCAAATTCTATCAATTTATTTGCGCAGTCTCTGGTAAGTTGCTAACGGCTCACAAGTGGCTGGTTTGCCACGACCAAATCATTTCGCCGAAATGGCAGCGGAAGAACTTACCCATAACGCCGAACGCCGATAGCCCGATGTGGACCCACCCGGAGCTTCGGTCTCGACACGGCCCCACATTGTCAGTGCTTCCTAACGCCGGGTCTGTCCGGAGTCCGGTGAGTGAGGAAAGACAGACAACAAGCATCTAACGAACGGAAAACAAAACACGCTATGGCAATTTAGTGTTCAGAATCAGAATGTATTTATCATATCTCGTGCTAATGAGAAATCAACGTGGTCACACATCACAAGTCAAGCACCTATCTAAACATGGCTATTGATACTAGCACTGCAAATTTGGATCGCACACAGATTGTGCCGTTACATGACGGTCCACATGTGTTGCCTAACAACCCATTGTTCACCAGGCTACTTCGACATGCGCATAGAAACTACCTTGCCATCAGAGACCGAGAGCTTGGCGTCTCTAAGACATACGGAGAGTTGCTCGATGCGGTGCTGGGATTGAGAGATGTGGTACGGGCAGCGCTGCCCTCCGAGGTCATTGAACAACTGAACAATGGCAATGAGGTTTACGTGGGAGTACTAGCCGCAGGAGGCTATGAGTTTACAGTCGCTGTTCTGGCAGTTCTGGCGCTGGGGGCAGCGGTGGTACCTATGTGTGCGTGTATCTCAACCGTTCTTTTGTTTAGAGTGAGTGACTGATTTCATCCATTTAGTCCCGGCGGCACCTGTTGACGAGATCGTGTACTACGCTACAAAGTCACAGCAGGTGGCCATCTTATCCAGCTCTGCAACGACGCAACTAGCCCAAGAATCGGCTCAGTGTTGTGGCATCGCACAGCTCAACATTCTACCCAATCTGCCTCGCACACCTCGATTCGAGCCACCCGACATTTCGCTGTCTTCCAACCCACCACAAGACCCCAGTGCACCTGGCGTGGTTATCTTTACTTCTGGTACAACTGGCAAACCCAAGGGTGTAGTCCTACGACGTACCTACACGCACGAGGGTGCCATTACCGTCGGTGATAGCTATGGAATCACCCACACAGATGTGCTCCTACACACGCTTCCTGTACATCATCAGACTGGCTTGGGCACATCGTTCTTCCCATTCCTCAACGCGGGTGCCTGCATCGAGTTTCATGGCAAGTTTGACGCAGCCACTGTGATGCAACGATGGCTACAGGGTGGCCTGACAGTCTTCTCTGCTGTTCCTACTATCTACATGCGCTTGAAGTGGTTCATCGAACAGCTCCCAGCGCAGGAGCAGGTCCCTTACAAGCAGTCGGCTACCCAGTTCCGTGCATTCCTGTGTGGTTCTAGCGCTTTGCAAGAGCATGTGCAGGACTTCTGGGCCGCTGAACTGGGTCGCCCCATCCTCGCACGCTATGGTGCCACCGAGATTCCTGGCTGTATCCGGGTGTCTGTCGAGCTTCGAGACGTTCCGAAAGGAAGTGTAGGCCAGCCTTTACCGGGCGTTGAGGCCAAGATCTCGCCCGAGGGAGAACTTCTGGTCAAGACACCAAACATGTTTGCAAAGTAAGTACTGCATCTTATTGATATGAGTATATCTAACTGGAAATGCAGATACCTCATGGAACCAGAGACTACCAAGAACGCTCACGATGCTGACGGTTGGTACAAGACTGGTGATATTGCCCGGCGTGAAGGGAACTTCTACTTTATCGTGGGACGCGCATCGGTTGATATCATCAAGTCTGGTGGTTACAAGATCTCAGCGCTGGACATTGAGCGGGCGTGCCTAGCACTGCCGTATGTGAATGAGGCTATGGTGGTGGGCGTTGAGGACGATGAGTTTGGGCAGCGAGTTGGCGCAGTGCTGGCTCTCAAGAATGCGAAAGCATCGGACATTACCCTTGCCAAGGTTCGGAGTGATCTTAGGGGTCAGCTGGCTGGGTATAAGCTGCCAACCTTATTGAGGGTTGTGGAGGGGGAGCTTCCCAAGGGTGCCACAGGAAAGGTGCAGAAGAAGATCCTGGGGCCGGAGCTGATACCAAGTCCTGGGTACGAAAAGATTCCCCAGGTACAGGTATGGAAGAATCCGAGACAGGCAGGGCGTGTGCTGGCAAGATTGTAGATTACAATTACATCCAATGTTGTTCTATGGCTAGTTTTAGTTGATGCAGATATTTAGAGACTACAAATAGTGAGTTGAGACAAGACAGTATCTTCAAAAATGTAGTAAGATGGTACATGACAGTCAACGCTATTTTGTATGCGAAAGAGACTGGTTGAAGTTGATTCATGCTGCAGTTTATCACTTCTGGGAATACAATTGTTCCATTTTGATGATGCAGTGGTTGTTTCTCTTCCTTCGTCATTATGTAACTCCGCAAACGCCGAGTGCCGAGTGTATACACGTTACTCCGACTAAGTTAGACAAGCGCCACTTGAGGTTTTTTTAATCCCTTCTTCCCTTATTCATTATAAATCTACGCAAGGAAGCACGCACATTGTCTGTACCATCATAGGCTATCCTGAACAGCTATCAGCATGACAACTCTACCTTCATTCACGGTCACGAAAGGACCCATTACCATTGAAGCACTCGACCACGGTAGTGGCCCTGTCATCGTTATTCTTCCCTCGCTAGCCCGTGGCGCAAACGACTATGATGTTGTTACTCATTTCCTTGTCGAGGCTGGCTACCGAGTTGTTCGTCCCCAGCCTCGTGGCATCGGCAAGAGCAGTGGACCAATGGAGAAACTGACTCTGCATGACTTTGCCGCCGACGTTGCCATGGTCCTCGACCACATCAAGTGTGGCCCATCTGTTATTGTCGGCCATGCCTGGGGTAGTCAGCCAGCACGCATGTTAGCCGCAAATCGTCCAGACCTTGTCCGTGGTGTTGTTATGGCAGCCGCCTCCGCAGGCAAACTCCCTCCCGGATCGACCGAGAAGCCTTTCAGTCGGCTACGTACGGAGATTGATGGCTCTGGCGATATGTCCCTACCGGAATCCAAGCGCCTTGAGTATTTGCAAGCGGCCTTTTTCGGGCCCGAGGGCAACCCACGTCTGTGGCTGGATGGGTGGAGCGAAGCAGCTCACAAGGCACAGGCACATGCTCGCATTTACACGCCTGTTGATGAGTACTTTTCTGCAGGAGAGACTGTTCCAATTCTGGATTTACAGGCTGAGCATGACGCAGTTGTCGTGAAGGATGTTATGAAACCGTGCCTCGGTGATCGTGTCACGGTGCAGGTCATCAAGAATGCTGGCCACGCTATGGCGCCAGAGCAACCAGAGGCAATGGCTAATGCCATAATCAATTTTACCAAGAGCCTCTAGATAAATAAAAGTTACGTTTCTCATCTTTACAATTTATGGATTTGGAGCTGCTATGTTCATGACTCAATTTGTTCTCGTACACATGTTTGTAGAATTAATGAGCAATGAGTGTCTGCCTGGAGGTATAGAGAAGAAACACCAGTACCAGAGATTCGCTCATGGAGGTGTTCCATACTTTAAAAACATTGCCGCGTCTTGATGTCTTGTGGATGGTAGATATTTCGGGACATAAGATTAAGACACAGCAGATAAATAACCCTGGGGCAGGTCGATCATGGCACGAAAACTAAATCGTGTTCTCTGACCACGTAGTTTGTGGGTTTCTGCATCGTCGAAGCATATTTGACTTATTTATCATTAATTTATATTAAGCAAGCTATCTATACCCAACCCTCCCTGGGTATGGTAACTCTCACACAATGTTGTTACTGCTGCTTGGGAGACTTGAACGACATCATCAATGCACTCTTGCAGTACGGTAAATACTCTCGGACTGCCAAGAGTTTGACCCATACATTGGGGAATGGAAGAATTGTTTTGCTAAAGTCTGAGAGTTAACTGGCCAGTATGGTTCTGTCAGAAGATGAAGCTGCTTCGTTTGCCATGGGTCTGGACCGAAGCTATGTGGACAGGGACATTTTTCGGACGTCCAGACCATTCCGAGGCCGGTCCGAATAGTTGCTGGAAAGATTCCACAAGACGTCGGTGCCAATAGAAAATTATCACAGATAGCCAATACTTCCCTCCGACATTGTCTGGGCCTGCTGTGGCAAAGCGTGAAAGTGTTTGCGTTGTTACGGGTCTTCGGCGAATCTCCACGGCGTTTCACAAGCATGTCCGCTATAACCGTAACGCCGAGACCCGCTAAAAGCCGTGGCTCTGGGGCTAGTCTGTGACAAAACGGTTAGCCTCTAGCTTGGGGTACAGAAATAAGTGAGACAAAGTGTGCGATCAAAGCGGCATGGACTGGCCTACTAATTTCGTCTGCTATTTTCCCAGTGATGATACCCGAAGCTGTGCTCCACCGAACATCATTAAAAATGGACGATTGATGAATTAAACGTCGGGGTCTGGATCGTCAACACCATCAAGGATCTAGTATCTGTTGTTACCAGCCAGCCATCATGTACGAAAACCTTCAAGTCGAGCGTCGTGAGGATGTCTTCATCCTTACTCTGCAGAAGCCACCAGAGAACCGTCTCACGTCACAATTCTGTCAAGAGATCATCCGGGCTTTGAACGATGTTCGCAAGGAACTAGGCCCTGACGCGCCTGGCGCTGTCATCATTCGTGGCAATGATACCAAGTTCTTCTGCACGGTACGTTTTTCCACGCTCTCCCTTGAACACCTTCTGACAACATACGCACAGGGTCTAGATCTGTACGAACGAGACACAAACCCATACGCCAGTTCCGAGGGATTTTACCCGGTGAGTGAGAATTTGAAATTCACCTGAACTTGGTGGGCCGCTTACTGACATGCACATACTCGGGCTGTAACAGCTCGTTGCAACTCTCCTGGATTTCCCATTGCCTACCATCTGTCTCATCACTGGACACACGTTTGGAGGCGCGTCAGTAATGACATTGGCGCATGACTATCGCATCATGAATGCTGCACGTGGGTACTGGTGCATGCCGGTAGCAGAGCTCGGCCTTCACTTCGATGGAATGGGCACTCTTTTGAGAGCCAAGCTACGACCACAGACAGCCAGGAAGGTTATCCTACAGGGTCACAAGTTCACATCTAGTGAGGCATTGGCAGGTGGAATTGTGGATGAGATAGCCCCGCCGGAGGAGATGCTGGATCGTGCATTGGAGCTTGCCAACACGGTCAAGTCCAAGGCAAAGATGGGCGTCTATGGATTGCTGAGAGGAGAGTTATATGGCGAGGCGCTGAGGGCGTTCCAGCAGATTAGTTATGTCCATTCTCGCCTCAATTCCCGCCAGGCAAAGGTCAAGCTTTAGACATAAATATCACAACCACGTTATTGAGTGCAGACATTGGGTCCCGAGTCGCTGTATACAAGAGGCTTACAATATCGTGACGCGTTGAAATTACCCAGACATGGTTACTCGTAAGGCAGAAGTGAAGCAAGTGCGTTAAATCTCCATTGGATCAACATGATAGGCTCTATCCCATTTAAGTCTCAAAGATCGACTCTGTTAGAGTGAGCAATGTACATGCCACTCGTCTGAAGAATACATTTGTCACACTTGCATTTGTGGCAGAATTTGAAACGACTCGACTTAACACAATACTCATGTTAGATCTAAGACTTCTAGCCAATGACCTTGTGTTGCCTTCACCAACTCATTATATGACAGCCATATCAATATCTTCA
Organism: Fusarium pseudograminearum CS3096; assembly: GCF_000303195.2. Lineage (NCBI taxonomy): Eukaryota > Fungi > Ascomycota > Sordariomycetes > Hypocreales > Nectriaceae > Fusarium > Fusarium pseudograminearum. The sequence continues at coordinate 178,492 of NC_031954.1, read as the reverse complement.
ACACTTCGACCGGCATTGTCGTCTTGCAGTGACATATCCTGCTCCAACAAAGCATCTATCCAGCCATCGCTCAGTCCGTCTTCCAACATCATGTCGTCCGCGTCTATAAAGTCTATCGCTGAGGGTTTGATCTCCCCATCAGCCGTAGCCTGGCCACGTCTTCCTCCATCTACGGTTTCTTGTGTCCAATATCTCTGAGACGTATCCAATGATGTTGGCGAGTATGTCTTCTCAGGTACCTCATCGAGATATGAGTGGGTAACATCGCTGAAACTTTCACGTAGTCCTCCTGAGCTCGTAAGGGCAGAGTCAACAGACCCAGTCTCCAACTGTGCCTCTGGCTCATCGTCGCATAATATAGGCGAAGATCTCTTCTCCGTCCTCCGCCGAGATGGAGCTGAAGACACGTGCGGGGTCAGTGCCAGTGATGTCCCCGCAGCTCGGAATTGTCGAGTCAGGGTAGGGCTAGTCCGTTCTTGGCTGTCGTCAACCGAAATACCCATGGACGTTTTTGGCAAGTCCCCTCCCCAACAGATGACAGTGTCCAGTCTTTTTATCAGACGAGCAAAGAGTCCAGGTCTGGTATCCAACAGTTCGCGCCAACTACTCATGTGTGGCTGTCCTTCACTAGTCTGGGGGCCATCGGCGTGCAGAAAGGCAACTTGTGCTTCTTGGCTTTCTTGCAAGCTCTGAGCAATGCTGTTGTTGACAGTTTTGACTACTTGTAGTATAAACTCGAGTTCATTTCTGAAGTAAAGTCTCAAGCATCCTATAACCTTTTGCACCCAGTCTGGGTAGCAAGATTGTGCCCCAATGACTTGCTGGTCAGATGACATCGACGAAGGCAGATGCAAAAGAAGCGGAAGTGCTGTGCACAAAATCCTATCCATATGTATATTAGCTTCGCTGGCCATCCTGTGTCGTGGAATCGTTGATGTCTACTTACATGCTTTCTGGAACCCTGCACAGATGCTGGTGCTGCAAGGAATGCGAAAGTCGGTCCGCCATTTTGAGAATGCAACTGGAATATTGGCGCTCCGGCTCGCTCAATAAAGACTGTTGTCGTCTCGAGGTTGAGTAAGTCGTGCGAGGATTGACCGTGAGGCGCAGGAGTTCGCTCTGACAGAGCGCCAACATGGCGGTTCTACCAGCACAACTTAGTTACTGACGATAAAGGGCAGTTCTCATGCCGTTCGGGTAGGTACTTACTCATAATGGAGGTGCATCATGCTTTCTAGCAGCTCTACAGGGTCATGTTGTGAGCTCCCATATTCGCTACTACCGTCAGGGCTGACAGGCGAACCCAACGCAGAGTCTCGTCCCGAAATTGGAAAGACATCACTTCCGCTATACCATGTTCGTAGCTCATTCTTGCAGTTGATCAACTCATACTTGTCTTCGTCGTGTGTCGACGTAGGTCTTCTGATGGCCGTGCCTACCTGTGGGTAGACCAGAGCCAAAGCTCTGCCCAATATAGTGACAAGAGCTGACATCTGTTCCTGAGCATCAATTAATCTGTGCTTCGCTTCAACACTATAGACCCTGGAGCGCCCAATCTCATGCGACAAATCGGCACGAGAGAGTACAAGGTGATCACTCTCTGTGCTGACCATACCAGGAGGCATCATAAGCGGTCGACGGTTGTACAAGCTGTGAATACAGTCACTGAATTTGCAACATCCCAACAGTCGCCGAAGGTTACTCTCATTGTAACGAACCCCGAGAGTGCTCCAAAGTTTGGCCTGAGAAAAAGCATCATGAGAATGATGAATTGCCCGACTTAGCCATTGAGTGCTCTGCCTACCACAACTTGAGCTTGTTTGTGGAGTCCAGTGTGCAAGCAGAAGAGCGACTTGGCCAAGCACGACTGGTGATGACTCAGTCTCGTGATCGTAGAGAAGCTGCAGAGAGAAATTAGCATATTGGAAGAATTTTGAGTAGCGTCAAATATGAAACTAACCTTGGTCTTTCGAAGGAACCTGTCTCGTGCCTCGTGTGCAGAGTCAAGCTGCATGCTCTGGATCGTAGAATCCTCAACATACTGTGATGTGCCATTAGTCAAGACTTGCCTTCATCGATCTCAGCAGTGAACTTACCTTGCATGCCACAAACAGCATGGCTGAAAGTAGTACAAGTGGAACTCGACTAGTGTTGTCGTCAGATGTCAATGGATCATAGCTAGACCAGAACTCTGCTTCATTAATAACAGGCAGGATCGGATGAGCATAACGAAAGAACGCCCGGATCAAATCGTCCAAGCAGTTGCTTTCTGGTACTCTCAAACATCCTTGAGAGTCCAGATACTTCACGTCGTTGGAATTCAGAGAGTTGAGATTGTTGATACAGAGGAAAGGGTAATACGCAAATGTTATCTCTGGTCGGCCAGTCTGACGAGGTTTTTCCTCTGGCAGATTGGGTGTCTCCAAGAACTCGTCGGTCAATACTGCAGGCAAGCCTTCATGCTCCTTAGGAGCTAGCGGAGCTTTGGTTGCTGTCTCTGTCTCTGTCTCTGCCCCAGAGGCAGGGTGCTTCCCAACGTGCTTTCTAATGTGAATATGTCAGTGTGCAAAACAAAATCTTACAAGCCGAGTCTCTATAGGTTACCTTTGTTGATGTCGACGGTGCCAACTGACAACACACTTTTTACCATCAAGCACACAGTTTGTGCAAGAATCATGCACGAATGCTACATCACAGCGGACCTTGCGTGCTCGACAGGATAGGCATGCCCTGTGGTTCAGTGGAGGCACAGCCAACTTGTCAGCCGAGTCTCAATGATCTTGCTGCAGGGGAGATGATTGGTTGGTTTTCCCTTCTGCAGACTAGACTACTTACTTGGGTGATCTCTTTCTAGGCTCTTGTCGCTTGGGCTTCAACTTGGCGAATGCGCCGTGGTGTTCCTCGATTGTGGTCGGCATCTTCAAGCTTGGACCTCGGCTTGTATCAGGCAGGGGAGCAAAGATTGCTGTGGTAATTGAACAATCTTACCAATGGCATCATCCGTATGAGGACCAAACGAACCATTGTCAATTATTATCCATATAGAACAGGCAGCGGCTACGATGGGAGGCTACGGGTGCTGGGCCGGTTTCTTTCCGGGGGATTTCGGATAACGCCGACGTATGTCTATAACGCCGAACGTGTCTATAACGCCGACAGCGGCTTGGCAACCAGCCGTTAGGACGGACGCTAATTGAATCACAGCGATGAGTTCCAGGAATGAGTTTTTAAAAAGTCGTTTTTGTGTCAGATTTAATGCTTTGGCTCGTGAAGAAAGAAAGAGCAAATCTCCCAAGTAATCATGGCTGAACGTGTAGCTCAAATCGCTTCCCACATCACCTACCCAATAGGTCTTCTTGCGGGACAAACTGCGATAATCACGGGGAGTGGACAGGGCATTGGTTCTGAAGCAGCGCGCCTGTTCGCTCAAGAAGGTGCCAAAGTAGTTGTTTGCGACGTCGATTCAGGTAAGTGTCTACTGCCAGGTCCTCTGGGGCAACCCCAGAAGACACTACTTGACGATGCACATGACCAGCCATGCTAACACTTCCTGTTATATTACTAAAGCCAAGGCACAGAGCGTGGTAGATAGAATCACTAGCTCTGGAGGCCAGGCCCTAGCAGTCCCTGGTGATATCACAGATCAAGGATACATCGATCAGCTCGTCAAGCGTGCAGCCGAGTTTGGAGGAGGAGAAATCCACATTATCGTCAATAATGCCGGTTACACATGGGATGGTGTGGTACACAAGATGACTGACAAGCAGTGGGCTGCAATGGCGAACATCCACGGAACTGCTCCGTTCCAGCTAATTCGCGCCGCAGCCCCATACTTCCGCGTCAAGGATGGAAAGCAGCGAAACATTGTCGGCATCTCTTCAACTTCAGGTGTTCACGGAAACGCCGGCCAGTCCAACTACGCCTTCTTCAAAGCCGGCGTATCTGGACTCATGAAGACGATCGCAAAGGAATGGGGGCCGGCGTTCAACGTCCGAGCTAACACAGTGGCGTTTGGGTACATTGAGACACGCCTAACACAGGCCAAAGAGGCAGGGGCGTTCATTACGGGACCGGACGGCGAAAAGATACAGCTCGGCGTTCCTGGTCGGGATGGCAAATCCTCCTTCGAGGACATTCCACTTCGTAGACCTGGCTCGGCAGAAGACGCCGCCAAGGTTGTCCTAGCTGTTTGTAGTCCACTCTTCTCCTACGTTACGGGCCAGGTGATCAGTGTAACTGGAGGCAGGAATATGTGAGGGGAAAGAGGGGTAGAGAACCAAGTTTGGTAGTTCTAGATGAATTCACATGATGATGCCCAGCATATTTGCATGATTCTCCCCATGGCGACGTTCCGCGGCAAAATTCCGCGGCGGTCTTAGAGTTCCAATCATGTCCAGATCTCCATAGACTAAGCGTTTTCATTCCTGTCTAGACATTGCAGAATGCATTTGCCAAGCTAACTAACATACATGCTAACGCACCATGCTACTCACAGCTTCCCTTGGTTTTCATTCACGTTCCTGGTCTTGAGGTTCCGGGATGCTGAGAGGACCAGGTTGATATGGCTGGCAAGCGCAACAAGATTGCCCTGCTGATCCAGAATACTAACTTGCAAGTCAAGCCGCCCTTGTTCAATCTTTCTAGCTTCAGTTCTGATGAAAAGCCACTCCTCACCCTCTCGTGGCAATCCCTTCTTGATGTCCAGATTCATAACGAGTGTTGGGTACCAAAATGGATCATCTCTGGAGAAAGGCACAGCTTCCCCGCTCTCATCGGCTGGTAATGGCCTCCACCCCTCAACAACGTAAGGCTTTGCATCTGCAACGAGAGGCAATGTGGCGTTTGTGAACCGTTCGCCGCTTGTCAGTCGGATCCATGAATCTTCCAGCCCTTTGCGAGCGGGTTGTCGCCGATAAAACGATTCAAAAGCCCCTTCCACGGCGCGGACAAATCCCAGCGATGCCAAGTGATGTATCTGGATACGAGATGCCTCCGAAGACCAGTTCGGGTCAAGTCCCTTGGAAGCCAGTTCCACATCAATAGATGGGACCGGGGGAAGGAGGTTCCAACCAGTAGCGAGAGTAAGGCCGTCTGTTGCGGGAGCCAAGCATACATAGTAGCCGAGAACACACTTTCGTAACTGTGCCTTCGAAGTGTCGGGACCTTGCAGAAGGGTTGCATGAAAGGTAGAAGTTGCCCGACCGCTTTTGACTTTCTCAATGGTGATGATTGCTTCACCTATCTGAGTACGGTTGACATATTGGAGCTGCGCTGAGATGATCTGTTGTCGTAGGCCAAGATTTCGAACATGACTCTCGACAGCCTGGTACATCACACTTGCCACGTAGCCCCCATTCGGTACTGTTTTTCACATCAGTCATGATTCTTTATTTCTCGTATAAGTCTCACAACATGACATACCTGCGCCTACACAGTAGTCTGGGTGAAGATTTGCACTCCACGTATCGTCCTTAAGCTTAGTCACGCTTGTGGCAGCTCCAAATAGCATAACAGATGAAGTTGAACTCATTTTGTTGATTTGAATAGCCTCGTGATGAAGATTTGAAGGGCGTGTGGTGCACCGACAGTTACCTGCAGTGTAGGTGGATGTTTATCTTCCAGTTGGGTGGGGAAACAGTAGCTTCCGAGAAATGCCTCGGCGATATGGATGCACCATCTCTTGGCATGGCCTGATACAAATACTTCGACACCATTGGGACTTTATTGCGGCATTTCGCCGGGTCGCCTGTATTCCGAAACCCCATGTGGTAAAGCTGGACGGCGTTTCTTTCCTTGCAACACCAATGGGCATGTGGAAAATAGGGTTCTGTTTAAGCTTCTAATTAACCTTGATCGCTAGTGGAATCCGGGGAAATCTTGGACTTCCTATTGTGGGGTAATTCCAGCTTGTTCCCTTTAAGCTCTTTGTACATATAAGAAGAGCTCTTTATCACAATGGCACGTTCCTACTTATAGATAGTACTCAACGTACTCTTTTACGTTGCAACTAAAAGGACAAGCAACTCCATATCAATTGTCGCTGTTTGAGTAATCATCCATGGCGTCCAGCAGTATTGATCCGGAGATGCAGCCAGCTGTTGACCTAGCTCCAATGGGCCATGGTAAGACCGAAGTGCCGAACACCGATAACGTTATACATGTAGAGCACGATGAAGAAGGTAGCATGAAGCATGTTGATGCCGATTCAACACCTGTATCTGCTCGTGAGCATGCTTTTGCAGAACTCGGAATCCCAGATTGGGAAGAGTTAGAGAAGAAGGTTGTTCGCCGGCTGGACATGACCCTGTTGCCTACACTCTGGCTTCTTTATGTCTTTAACTACCTTGACAGAGCTTCTCTTGGGTAAGCACTTCCAACCTGGAATGCTGTTGGGGCTTACACAATAACTAACCCTTTGGCCACTCAGACAAGCTCGCCTGAGTACTCTTGATGAGGACCTGAAACTAGAGGGAACGCAGTTTGGTTCTGCTGTGTCTATCCTGAGTGCTGGGTAAGTGCAAACGCAACTTGTTGTCCTTCAGTCCGTTTCTCTGATGATCCACAGCTATGTTCTTGGTCAGGTTCCTTCGAACATGATCATCGGAAAGATCCGACCTAGTCTATACCTCCCTGGTATGGCCATTCTATGGTCTGGTGTTTCTGCTGCAATTGCTGGTGTCAAGACTTACGAGGGTCTGTTGGCCGTTCGTTTCTTCCTTGGTTTGGTTGAAGCGCCCCTCTTCCCTGGAGTGAGTTCTCATGATATGTCTCTACGTGGAGTACAGATGCTAATCGGTGACTACTATCTTTATCACAGGCTATCTACGTCATGTCGAGCTGGTACACACGCCGAGAAATTGCGGTCCGCATTGCAATTATGTCTACTGGAGTCTCTCTGGCCAACGGGCTATCGGGTCTCATCGCCGCAGCTGTCTTCACTACACTTGAGGGTGCACGTGGTGTCGCCGGTTGGCAATGGCTTTTTATTGTGTTGGCTTTGTTCGGATCAACATTTGCCTTCGCTGCCGTATTCCTGCTCCCTGACTACCCTCAATCAAAGAGTGGAAGTGCCATGTGGAGTATGACTGAAGACATGCGCAAGGTTGCCCAAGTCCGGATCATCGCTGACAGAGTCTCCGAGGTCGAGATTAAGTCTACTATCTGGACTGGTGTCAAGCTTACTGTCATCGACTACAAATTTTGGCTTCTAACCGGTGTTAACATCGCCATCTCCGCTGCTTACGGCTTCTCCAACTTCTATCCAGCTATTGTCCGTGGTTTGGGCTATGACAGGATCATGGCACTTCTTCTCACTTTCCCACCATACTGTGTCGCGGCTGCCACTTCGATTGCTGTCGCCTGGAACTCTGATCGTGTTGGAGAGCGTGGATGGCATTTCTCGATTCCAATTGCCGTTGGTCTCGCAGGCTATGTCATTTGCATGATTACAACGGCCACTGTTCCTCGGTACTCAGCGTCATATCTGTTTATCGGAGGCCTGTTTGGTGCCAACCCTCTGATCCAGACGTGGTTGTCTACCACACTGGCCCGCACTCCGGAGAAGAAGGCTGTGTCTGTAGCGCTTTGCAACGTTCTCAGCCAGATTGGCAACGTTATAGCGCCTTTCTTCTTCGTTGACTCGGATGAGCCGCGGTACCGCCTGGCATTTATTCTGATGTTCCTCATGGGTAGCCTTTGTATTACCTGTGCTTTGACCCTCAAATACTGCCTCTGGAGGGAGAACAAGAGACTGTACCGCGAGGCACAGGAGAATGGAACTCCTTACATGCCATATTTACAGTAGGGTGGTGGTATCTGTCACGCAGGAATTGCTCAAGGTTATGGAATTTGTTTATCAGACTGGAATGGATGTCGTCAGTAGCTTAACATAACGGAACTTGCACTATTCGATGATTGGTCTAAGTATTTCAGTTACGCCAAGTGTATTAAGTGGCTGTATCGAGAGTGAATCACAAAAAATTTCAACAGGATCAAACCCAACCATGAGAAGCTCCCGAATCAAGGCTTTACAAGAGCCACTGTATTACAACACGAGCCCAACGGCATTACGCACAACTCCCTTTGTAACTCAATGGTCATGGGTCAACCTTCATCACTGTCACATGTCGGGTCTTCAGTGTGTAAACAAGCAACCTTGATAGTTCAGAATTTTAAGTATATTGAGACGTTTCAAGATTCTGTCGTGAGCCAAACATATTTACATGTACAAGAATTTGATCCTCACTAAACCCTCAGTCTCATTAACAGCTGTCAGAACACTTAACATGTGTTCTGGCCGTTACCCTGGAAGGTTCCAGGCTGGTAAGCACCAGCAGCGTTACCAAGGCACTCAGCTGTAAGCATGTTAGCATATAACCCAAACTTGGAACCCAACAGTGTTACTTACCAACAGTGACAATCTTGAGATTGTTCTGCTTTGCCCAGTTGAGGAGCCAGGGAGTCAGGGTGTTGACAGTGCTGGCGTAGGTCTCGTGCATGAGAGGGATGTGGCCGTTGCCACCAGCGCCAGCCTGCTGAAACTTTTGCTGGCTCTGCTGAGCAGATTGACCGTTCCAGTCACCGGAGTCGACGTCGTTGGTGATGACCTTGTAGCCGAGCTGCTGCATGGTGGGAAGGACGTTACCGCCAGTGGCGAGGTAGGGAGGACGCATGTAGGCGGGCTTCTTGCCGATGATGTTGACCATGGCCTGTTCGAACTTTTGCATCTCCTGCTTCAGCTGGTCGGTGCTCAGACTGCCAAAGTTCTGGGGGTGGGTCCATGTGTGACTGGCGACCTGATGGCCAGAGTTGTAGGCCTTCTTGACGGCGGCTTGGTTGTTGTACACACATCCGTAGAGCTTGCCGGTCCAAAAGAAGGTGCCCTTGGCGCCGGCTCTGTCGAGAGTGTCGATCAGCTGGTTAGTGTACTGGCCAGGGCCATCATCGTAGGCGAGGGCGAGAACGCCGGGCTTGGAGCATTGTCGGATGACTTGTCCAGCGGCCTGACGGTTGAAGATCTCGATGGGATCTTCAACAGCAGCGGCAGCGACATTGCCGACAAGCAGCAGGGAGCTGAGAGCAGTGGCGAGGAAAGACTTCATTTTCGAATAAATATGTACAGGAATATTCAGAGAAACAAAGAGTGGATAGTTGCCAAGATGGATTGTTTTGTGCCAAGCTGGACTTATATAGTTCTAACTGATCTCCTCACCAAAACTCATGAGCCCTGGCTAGATGTCGCCTGAAGTTGGATGTTCCAGTCGCGAACAAAGTGGATAGGTAGTTGGACCCCTGTACGAATCAACCTATCGGAAGATCTTGGAACGGGACAACTGTTCAGGCTAAACTCGAAGATCCCTGTCTCTTCCCCCCTTAGCTCATCAAACTGCTGCTGCACCCCAGTTTCTCGACGGTTATTTCCAATCTGTGGACAGCTAATAACAGCCGAGAGATGGTATAGACGTCGGCATTAATGCCATGTGGTTCGACAATGCGGAGATTTGGTCTCTATGTTGCCATTTTGGGGAGACTTGAGGCCCGAATGGATGGGACGGGCATTCATCCTCCGGCATTGCGTTGATCTCGGCTAAAGCAGGCCACTTTCATCTACTTGGAAACTTGTTTCAAGATCCGGAAATGAGAAACCCCGTCTAGGAAAAACCCGCTCAACAATGCATTGTCTGGTCCTTGATCAACCAATCACATCATGTGACGGTTGCACTAGGTAAAGTCAACAACATCATGAATTATGCGCTTTTGAAGTTATGCTACCCTGCTATTGAGTCGCTGAAACTCATGATCTCCCCATGTTTCTAGCCGAAGGGCAGATGAAAACCCTGGCTGTTTATCCATTCTGGGCATCTGTCGATATCCGCAAACATCTGCCTGTTTCGCTTTTTCCCGCAACCTACCCTATTGCTTGCAAGGCACAACATAGAAGGCATGGCTTCAAATAATGCACAGCAATAGTTACTAAAGTAGCAATGTCCTTATTAACATAATGTGAGTTTTTATTTGTAAACATTAATAAGTTTGGATTTTTTGTAGCTAGATGTTAGTAAATGCGGTAGCTGTTGATGATAATAAATCACGGAACTCAATTGACCAGCACTCTCACAAGCATTGACAAAAACGGACGAACGCGAAAAAAGTTTAGTCTCACTAACACCCGTCCAAAATGGAGAAGAGAGATCAAGCACAAGGCAGCTGGCAATTGTCCCTCTTTCTGTTTGTTCTTTATATAGAAAAACAAAGCTTGACCTGAACAACGTTACTATGCTTCATTCCTGTTGTGTGGCCGTGTATTTAGGGTAGAATTGGAGACAACAGCCAATCTTGTTGACTCTTTCGAGGACTTCAAAATGACTCGGAATCGCGGAATGAGTAAATGAACAATTCCGGACCATCTTCACCATGCCGGGTTGGTATTGGCTCGACTCTCGCTGATTCTACCAATCATCGTTTCTGTCTTGGCTTAGAGGGATTTGGAATGCGACGCAACGCGACGCCACACAACGCGTTATTAAAGTTCAACGACATGCCATTTTTCACTGCATCCCAGGGTCAAGCAAAATTCCGGTAATGCTAGTCGACGAGTTGAGTGTGAAACCGAGACCCATACTGTACCCTGAGTAGTCGCCGCCGGCAGCGACAGGCGATATCAAATCGCTCTGTCCATAGCATCGCCTCAAAGAATGTCTTGGTATTTCGTAAGGGGAGGGACTCATCATTCAACAATCTACTTGAAGATATGTACGAGGCTTAATTTAATGGTGTGGAGGAATACCGCTCGTTGCGCAAGGCTTCTCGCTCTGGCATAAGTTCTTCTTTCCATATCTAGCTAAACAGCACGGTCAATATAAACGATAAGCTCCCGATCACAAAAACGAGCGAACTTTCTAGTCATTATGGCAGATGATCTCGGATTCAGTAATTACGGCTGCTATAGCTCCGAGATCTCAACGCCAAACATTGATAGTCTCACCTCACAAGCTGGTGGTATCCGCGTCACCGACTTCCACGTCGCTGCTACATGTAGCCCCACGAGATCGGTGCTTGTCGGTCACAAATCACCACATTGCTGGACTGGGACAACTACAAGAGATCACAAGAAGCTCGCCTGCTCATAAGGGAAAGACTGGCCCTGGGGGCTATCTCGAAGAGAGAGTTACCACACTATCACAATTGCTAAGACATGGCGGTTACTTTACTTCGATGAGCGGAAAGTGGCATCTTGGCCCCAAGCCTGAGCACCATCCGAACGAGAGAGGGCTCAACACGAGCTTGGCTCTTCTACCCGACTGTGCTCACCGTTATGGTATATTGCCTTATTCCCACACAAAACCTGTTTTAATCGCTATAACCATGTTACTATACGAGCCAGAGTATGATGACCCCAGGTCTGAGCCCGGCAAGGTCTTTGAAACAGCCTCGAGAGCCATTCATGTCCAAAACGGGAAGTTCTTACTGGAAGGCGAACAGGGCCCTGAATGGTACGTCCCATGGATATACGGACAAGCTTCTCAGCTACATTTTAGGAACAGCAGAAGAAGAGCTCCAGAAGCCTTTCTTTGCATTACTCCCATATCAGCACCACACTGGCCTTTCCAAGCACTTAAGGAGACATGCGACAGGTACCACAGCTTTACAACTTTGAGCCTGAGGCACTTCGTCAAAAACGCCTACAGAGACTCAGAGACCTTGGCCTGATTGAGAAATCAGTGATGCCCCATCCACTACAACCATGCCAGGTGAACGTGCTGAATGGGAATTGCTAGATGAAGAAACAAAAGCCGCGAGTGCCCAAGCCATGGAGGGGTATGCCGGTATGGGTTGATCGAATGGACTGTAATATTGTTCTTGTCGTTGAGTATCTCAAGGACAAGGACGAATACAACAACACATTCATACTGTTCATGAGCGACAATGGTGCCGAAGCAGCAAGGTATGACGCAAATCCTCGTCGAAACAATGACCATGGATCATGTACACTTACTATGATAACAATCTGAAAAATATCGGCCGCAGAGACTCTTTTGTCTGGTCCGGAGCAAGGTGGGCTCAGACGGCCGCAGCACCTTCAAGAACTTGAAATATGTTTTCAGCGGAAGGTGGTTGTCGATTGCTCCTTGTGGTGAAGCCAGCAGCTGATACCGCAGCAAGTGCCGAAGGAAATATCGCGACGGATGCATTCTGCACGGTCATGGACATCATTCCCACGATTCTGGACTATGCTGGTCTTCAACATCCCAATTCCCACGCTGGAAGACCGGCCATGCCTTTGCGCGGCAAGAATTGGATGCACGTCCTGGATCGACTGCAGAAGATCTCCCGTTCCGACTCGATTTGCAACCAGGACTATGTAGTCGATTTTAAAACGAAGTGTTCTGGGGCGATTCGTCGTGGAGACTGGAAGATCAATCTTGTCCCTGCCCCAAAGGGCCCCAAGTGTTGGGAGTTATTTAACATTGATTAACTTAATATAAATAATATAAATTATTATATCTTAAAATGAGCCTTATTTTATATTTTTATAAATAAGACTTAATTTAATAGTTTTTATTAGCTTAAAACTTATAACAGGCCCTATTACTAACTAGCATAATAGAGTAGGCTATTACTGACTTATTAGTAGGTTAAGGCAGTTGCATGCGAGGCTGCCTGACGCAGCTTTCTAGGGCCCCAAACCCCGCTTTCTGCAGCCTGGTTTTCACCATCATCCTTTAACAGTACCAGCTCGCATAAGACATCGTATCGGTCCGCACATACTAAGTCACAGGCGGCGTATATCTGCTTGTTAATAGTTGAGCTGCTAGACACGATGCCTCGGTGGCATGACCCGTCCTGCGATACACCGCTAGTGTTCGTGAAAGACGGCCTCCCACACTGTCAATCTTGCAGCCACAGCCCAGACATCCGCAAAATGGTGGCAAAACAAGCCAAGGCAAGCCCACCATGGGCAATACCTCCCGACGAGAGACCTGGCGAATCACGTCTACGTTGGCCCTCATCTGTTCTGTACAAATCTCAGTCGTCCACTGACCCGCAAAACCCGAGCGAAACCACGATCGGTAGCCAAAACATCATCAAGAACGAACCGAAAATTGTTTCGTCTACCAGGAACGCGCCCATCATGACGACGGATCCCGTCTACAAAAGACAGCTCAGCGATACCGAGTTCCGAATCTTGAGCATATCTCCAGCCACGGATGGGAGCTATCCTATTCATGCTGTACTTGGAAACTACAAGATTGATGATTGCCCCGAATATGAAACTGTTTCTTATTGTTGGGGTGGCGAAGTCGGGGACTCAGAGCGTTATTGCCCTGTATATCTTGGTGATTACTGGGATGTTCTTCTACAGACCAAGAATTGTTGGTCAATGCTTCAGTACGCCCGCCCTCAATCATATCCCCGACTTATCTGGGTTGATGCTATTTGCATCAACCAAGAAGATCACCTCGAAAAAGAGTGCCAAGTACCAATGATGGGAAAGATATACTTGAGATGCTTGAGAGTCATCGTGTACCTGGGAGACCAAGTTGTTAAACCGAAAGAGACCATCTTGCGGAGGTCGTACCCAGCGCGACGTGACTTCTCTGAATTTGACGATGTGATACCGGGATCCCTGATCGATTCAAGTCAACTCCTCAAACTCAAATACTTCCAGCGCCTTTGGGTTATTCAGGAACTGACACTAGCCCCTGCTGCCCTAATTCCCGCTCATGGCTATGAGTTCAGAGTTGGACCCTTATCACAATTAGATTCCAGGTTACCGCACTCAGGCGATCACGAAGTTTCGTGGATGGGGGAAATCTGTACCGGATACAAGTCTAGAAGCTTGTTAATGCTACTGCAACGCACATGGGCTTCTCAGGCAACAGACCCCCGTGACAAGATCTATGGTCTACTCGGCCTCGGCTACCACGTTGAAGGGTTCAGACCAGACTATTCTATCTCATTACTTCACACATACGTCGGAACAATCCTTCATCTTCTCCTTGCTGAGGAATTCATTGAAATTCTCACAGGAGCTACTGATCAACCTGCGGAGTCAAAACTCCCATCGTGGCTTCCAAATTGGAATCTTTTCGACATAGGGAAACGACTCTTGTCGATTTCACAAGCCACTCCAGAGGCACCTCCAGACGGTTTTAGCCGCAGGAAAAGATTCATCGAAGACAAGATTGCCACACTTGACCGCGGTTGTGAAACCCTGGTTGATATGAGCAATGATAAATTTTCAGGCAAAACTGGATTGACAGCATCAGAGTTGTGGGCCATCGAAAAGCCATATGTTGACCCATTGACTCTTGAACTGACCCTGTCAATGGTTCATGTTTGCAAATTTACGTCCCGGCTGACCCAAATCTACCGGTTCGATTATCACAAGCCTATGCGCGTGTTTAAAATCGAGGTAGCCAACTGCAGGTTGTATATATGTACTTCGGATATCCCGCTTGATCTGCTTGTTGAATCTGGGAGTAACGAACTGTTTCTTCTTAAGAAGTCACATGATGTCACTTTAGCTCTCTTTCTGAGACGTCTAGCAGGAGATGGAAGATACCGCCTGCTGCAATGTAATTTTTGCTTCGACCTATTCCTGTCAGGAAACCCATCTCGTGAACCTGGCTTCAATAGATTGCCAAGTAATCGAGATGTGACTTTGAATGCAGTAGAAGGCCAACAACTTTCACTACTCGACGGAACAGTCTCGAAAGCCCTGGCCGAAAGCGCTAAGGACGTTGAGAGATGTTTCAAGGAGAGCCGGGACATCTTGAAAAGAACCCCATCCCCTGACCTGAGTGGAGTTACTTCCGCGATCTTTGAAACATTTTACCAACTGGTTTCAGATGCTGGAACATCATTCCTTCACTCTTATATCGCCTTTTTATTACAGTGCTGGCCAGGTTGTTCTGCAAGGGTTGAGCAGAATATTGCCTACATGGAGCTCGAGCCGAACGATTGGGCAATAGCCAATGACGCTCTGTTTGGTCCAAATAGGTTTGTCGATTTCGAAGTCTATGTGCCCTCAGAAACAAAATTTCCGGACTCGGGGACGTGGCACAAAGCTCAGCTGTTGGATCAAACCGACATTAAGCAGCTGATTAAGTCACCTATCAGAAGAACATTCGACATTCAGCCCCTGAGTCTTGTTTCAAGCCATCAGACGTTCATGAAAACCGATGCCATGCATACTATGAGCCTGAGAGTGAAAGCGGAACAACTACGGACGTGTCTCGAGTCGAGTTTTTACTATATTGAAGCAGTCAAAAAGTGGTATTGCGATAGAATTTTGATAAACGGGGAATCAGTATTGAGATCAGAAGCATCTTGGAACACACCTGACGCTTTCTGCTACTACCCATGGCCAGAATCGTTGTACGAGGACGGTCAAAATCCTGGGAGGGTTTGCCAAGTAACTATTGTTTAGCATTTGAAACTCCATGTATACTCTATATCACTACGATGAGTTAAGAATTAAGAACCAAAATTAATATCCTGAGCCAGTAGGCCATAGCATATAGCGACTTTTTCTATTTTTCTATTTGAAAGTGGCTAGTCGCATGCTACGAGGGTATAGGATCGGAGAATAATATACGTCAACCAGGAATAATTTGACTGTACTGACTAGCAAATTGGCTGGGCATGTTTTTTGGCTGTGAATCAGGCCCGCCTTTGCTCTCAAGCATTTAAAAGATACCCTGTACTATCTCGTCAATGCCCAACAAATGTCTGAAGATGTTAGCGATATTGCTAATCCACAAAGTTAATTTGGTCTGTAGTGAGAAACTCTCGATATTTTAACTGTTCAGGCTTTACGATCTGCTGTTTGTCTTTAGGATTGAAGTTGGGAGTTCGAGGCTCTGATGACGTCTGGTTGGTGATAGTCATTGTAAAACCAAGGCCGCTTACCGTCTTATGACATTATTTTAATTATAATGATATGGCTCCATCTGAAGAACTTAGGGAAGGCACGTCGTATTTGGTTGTCGATAATGACTTACTAATACATCTGTGTGGTTCCACACTTTATGCCTAGCCATATTGGAGGCTAAATTGATACTCTTCGTGAACTTGCCAATGTCTTTCCTACGAGTTAGAACTAAACGTGACGGAACATGGGAACGGATAATCCCACATTTTGTTCTGTACCCTACAGTTATGAGCCAATGTGGAAGATAGAACTTGTCCTGCTTCGAACACACGAATTTGTCGTATGTCACCCTGTCTCCGTATTGAAACACGTTTCATAGCCTTTAAAAGTGTCAACATACCCTGGTGGCCCAACATGGGTAAGGCTGGTGTTGTGAGAAGCCTTACCTCGCAGGAAAGATATTCGGCTGAGGCAACATTGAGCGACTGTGGCAACATTGAGCGACTGTGGCAAAGTGATTCTCTAGCGTGAGTCCCTGACTCGACAGGACATTTTTAACGAAGGGTTGAGCCCGGAGTGACCCAAGGCGGTCATCTTGATCATTACTCATGATAACCATAATGCTGGACTTGCTTTATTTGGTACTTACAGCCGGCAGGGCTAAAGCTGCTAATATTCCAACCAGTACAACCAGTAGCCTCTCCATGTTACGATGTTGTGACTATATCATGGCAGGCAACGAGACTGCTTATCTGATCATTGACTAATCGTCCCTGTATTCAATGACATGTTATCCCGATGCCGATCTACAAATTTGATGTCGTGATCCTCTTGTTCTAGTGTCGGCTCTCGCCCCCGACTGACTTGTTTATTGTGGTAAGTCTAACGGTAAAATTGCAAGGGTTAGTTTGGGACTTGTGGATGCATTATGATTGTGCATTATGTATATTGTTATCAGTCCAGAGCTGTATCTGATTCGTGAGTTATAAATGCCTAGTATTGTTTTCTCTAATTGTAGATTTTAAATGACAGAGTTGAGACATTTTAGGATACTGTCCAGCTGCGTAAGTCATGCTACCTTCAGCCTCTCTTCTACTGAAGGATTAAAACTATCATTTTATATCCATCAAATCAATTGTTAGTAGCAGGCAATATTGCTGCGTCTTGTGATTTATTTTTTAACATATTACTATTAAAGGTAGAGATCTGTAAAAGTGTTATGAGTGGACATCTTGGGTAATTAAACAAACTGTGTTTAAAGTTGGATCTACAAAGCATTGAATAAACTCGCAGAGAAGTGCATGGTTTATTAAAGCAGGAGTTAAAATAAGGTTAACCTGCAATGGATTGCGGTTAGTGGGATGGCCCTGCTCGGATTAGCGGGGTTTCTTATCAATCAGCACTCTTATCGGCCATCTTATCTGCCATCTTATCAGCCGTCTAACGCCTTGGCTTATCTCCGATTCTTATCACCATACTCATTAATATGTTTCAATCTCGGGATATCCACCATTGTTACAAGAAAGATGCATGCATGCGACATAAGATTGATTCCAGTTACAGTATACAGAATACAATATATGACATGGACATGATATCTGTTTACTTGTTACAGATGGACTTAGCTACTATTGCATTTACACATTGTCCCGTGATGAAGTGTCGAATAATCTATTGATGAGCCTGTAAAAAATGGATTTTTCAAGCCCAATTTCTACAGTTTGCGGACTCAGAGGGCGTGAAGTACCCAAGACTAATTATCTAGGGCGTATATGATCTCCATGCAGAACAGGTGATTAACAATTTATCCAAATAGTTCAAAGGAAGCTGTTTGCATATTACAACACACTGATCAGAGAACACTAAACAAGGAGTTACTGCTGGGGCCAGCCCATTATTATTCTATTATGAATGAGCCCTGCAATATGATATGCAGATATGGCATCGGAGCAGGTATCGGAGCACGGTTTATTGTGTGTGTCCTGAGTCTTAAGACACAACCCTTCACTTTGCATATGAGAAGACAAATAAGACTAAGATGACATCAATCAAGTAAATTTATTGCATACATAGTCTTGTGACTAACATCTATAGCTTTGATGCAACTACCACACGAAATGTAAATGGTTGCAGGCTGTACAAGAAGTGTATGGTATGCATATTTCAAACTATTCAATTTCACTATCTGACAAGGTCAAATGACTCTCTAAGCTAGTTAAAGTGGCATTTTGAAATGCACTTTCAACTCCTCCCAACTGTGCTTGTTATAGTCTGCCTGGACCTTCTTGCACGTTTCCAGTCCCCAGTCGGTGATCCCCAACATCAAGCTACTCTCAAACATGAAAGCCATGCTTCCTTCCCCGACTTTCATGGGCTTCAATTCTGAGTTGCTCGCCTTTTCAAATGAATCGGCATCAGGTCCATGCGCTGTCATAACGTTGTGTAGGCTTGCCCCAGCAGGTTGAAAGCCACCACCTGTCTTAGCGTCATATTGACCGCAAATCAAGCCCATAAACTCAGACATGGTATTGCGATGGTACCACGGTGGTCGAAACGTGTCTTCCTGGACAAGCCATCGAGGTGGGAAGATCACAAAGTCCGCAACAGCCGTGCCAGGGTGATCGGATGGCCCAGTCAGGACAGTGTAGATGGAGGGGTCAGGGTGGTCGAAAGAGATGCTACCAATGACTGAGAATCGGCCGAGGTCGTATTTGTAAGGGTAAACTAGGAACATTAGTGAGGTCTATCCAACCTATTGAGCCAGTTACTCACATCTGCAATGTGTCAGCTTAAACAAACATTTGTCACAGAAAACTTACTTCCCGTGCCAGGACACTACATCGAATGGTGTATGTCCCTGCTGTGCCACAAAGAGCTCATTGTTAAACTTGTTCAAGATGGTCCAGGTCGATGTCGTATCCTCCTGGAAATCTGCCACAGGGATCTGGAAGTCCCTTGGATTAGCGAGACAGTTAGACCCAATGGGTCCAAGTTCAGGTAACTGAAAATGCCCTTGGTATAGCTCCAAGATGTATCCTCGAATGGGACCCTCCGGGAGTGTAACGCGATAGCGGATGCCACGGGGAAGAACTGCGATTTCATTAGGGCGAACCAACAAGCGTCCGAGTTCAGTCTGAATGTCCAATACTCCGTGCTGTGCTACAACGAGCATCTCGCCGTCGGAGGAGTACATGGCCGTTTTCTCATCCATATCTTTACCAGCAGCAAAGACATAAATTCCAATACCTGTTTTCATGGTTGGGTCACCTGCACCGGAAACAAGTTTCATACCCGTGACCCAATCGACTTGTTCATCGATATCAAACGGATCCCATCGCAGCTGCTGGGGCACATAGTTTAACTTTGCTTTCAAAATTGGCTCTGAAGCATTGCTGAAGCGCTGGTAGGTTGAGTGAGAGGCCGATGGAAGAACACGGTAGAGCCAGGTTTGACGATTCTCATGGCGTGGAGCGGTGAATGCTGTGCCGGAGAGTTTCTCGGCGTAGAGACCGTACGGTGGCTTTTGGGGTGAATTGGCGCCAATTGGAAGTGCACCTTTGATGGCCTCTGATCTGAGACGCGTCAATAAAATCACGGCTATCTATATAAATAAAGAAAGAAGATTCCTACTCGTGGAATGAATCGAAGCCATTCAGATAGCTGTACTTCTCAGACGTGGAAAAGTTGGTGACAGGCATTGTGACTAGTTGGGTCGGCAATGGCGATCAGCATGAACAAGATCCAATTCATGTTTAGTATGACGGATTAACCAGATAAGAAATACACAATTGCATGCGTGATTGTCGTCTTCTTGACTGTATTCCGGCAAAGGGCCGAGGTTCCGAGTAATGGTGTCATAACTGCGGATCCACCCGAATGCCCGGAATGATATTATAATTTCCGAACACTGCAAATTGATTTCGGAATTGAGATTAATTAACAGCGAAATGCAACTGTTCCCTGCTATGAGAATGCTGTTGAATAAGAGACTCAACGCTTGGGCAAGTACCAGGGTTTTCTCACTTCTCTTACTTCCCCTACGATACAAAGCAATCCAATCTTTCTCAACATCAACCCACAATCGGAATTTTGTCGCAATGTCATCTTGGTTTCCAATTCCCACGAAGAGTCACTTCTCTCTCGCCAATTTACCTTTTGGTATAGTCTCAACTTCGACTCAGTCGGCACCTCGACCAGCTGTAGCTATCGGCGAGCAAGCACTTGACCTGTCTGTTTTTGCGCAGAATGATGGATTCTCAAAGTTATCCGACTTCCCAGCCGAGAAAATCGATGTATTTTCCCAATCTACATTGAATGACTTTGCTGCTCTCGGAAGAAAAGTGCATCGTGCCACAAGAGCTTATCTTCAAGATGTTTTTCGGAACGACACACCATACCCCGAGATCCTCAAGAATAATGCATACTTGCGAGAACAGGCTTTGATACCACTTGCCAACGTCATTTCTCATGCACCACTTAGCATCGGAGATTACACTGACTTCTTCGCCGGTCGTAACCATGCGCAAACTGTGGGTGCTTTATTCCGGGGTCCCGCCAATGCCCTCCAGCCAAACTATAGCCATCTGCCTGTCGCGTACCACGGACGTGCAAGCTCCGTTGTTGTTTCTGGTACTCCATTGCAGAGACCCTGGGGCCAAGTACTTCCCAGCCCCCAATCCCAAGACCCGGTATTCAAGCCCTGTGCCAGACTGGACATCGAGTTAGAACTTGGCATGTTTGTCAGCAAGGGTAACAAACTTGGTTCTTCAATTGCTGTTGAGGATGCAGAGGACTATATCTTTGGATATGTTCTTATGAATGATTGGAGTGCGAGAGACATTCAGCAGTGGGAGTATGTTCCACTCGGTCCGTTCAATGCTAAGAACTTTGGGACATCCATTAGTCCTTGGGTCGTGCTAGCCGATGCGCTGGAGCCATTCAGAGGTGAAGGACTTCTAAATGAGACGCCGCTGCAGAAGTATCTCGAGGAGAAGAGAAAGGACCCAATCCTTCATATCAACCTTGAAGTTTCACTCACAAGTAAGTTGAGCTATCCACCATGACAGACAGACAAATACTAACTTAAAGCAGCCAACAAAGGTCATACAACGAAGATCACAACAACAAGTTCCAAGAACCTATTGTGGTCCTGGCCTCAGATGCTTGCTCACCATTCTATATCGGGGTGCAACATGCGTACGGGAGATTTGCTTGGATCCGGAACTATCTCTGGTCTGGAGCCGGGCACACAGGGCAGTCTTCTTGAGCAAACACAAGGAGGAAAGGTCTCCGTCCAGTTGGATGGTGGGGAGGAGCGTAAATTCGTTCAGGACGGTGACACTATCACCATTACTGGCTGGTCGGGCAATGCCGACGATGGGCTTGTAGGCTTTGGAGAGTGTTCTGGTACTATTTTGGCTGCTGTGTCGAGAGATTAAATCACTGTGTCGCTATCAATCTTAAATGTCAATTACATTGTGAATATTCTTATTATTCTTATTGAGAAAATCGGATATGAGAGTTTTGTTTTATTATTTTTATGCTCTAAAGGAATTTCTTGGTGGAAATACTTCAACATCAAAGACAGTGACCAGTGAGTCTGAGTTACAGTGACAATTTCCACAAATCACAGCTAAAGTCGCGCGCAGCATAGAAACTGTACAAGAGCAAGGCAAAAACTTACTTCTGATCCAATAACCGTCAATGTACTGGATGAAAAGTTGTCGTTAGCCGCATAGCGGACCGGAAATGCGACTTCGTGCACGACCTCTCTGATTGGCTCATGGTGTACAACCATGCTCCAGATCCGGAAATGCGTAGTAGGCATTCCGAGCATCTTCCAATATAAAACATCTCCTTGATGAAACTGTCCATGATAGCAAAACAGTTCTTCGTAACATCATATCGAATCTTATTTTCACAGAACCGAAACGTCGAATTAGTCATCCCTTCCATCATGTCACCTGTTACCCGCGTCACCCTCTTTAAAGTTGCCTCTGAGAAGGACCAACAGCACCTCGTCGAGCTTTACAAACAGATGCCTCAAAAGGCTGTCAAGGTATTTTAAAATTCCACAACCGATATGAGTTATTGCATCGCATTGAAAAGGAATTGATCGAGTACTGACTGGATACCAGGATGGAAAACCTTACATTTCTTCCGTCCAAGCCGGAAAGGCCAACCCCGACCAACGCGCCCAAGGGTTCACAGTTGTTGCCATTTCCACGTTCGCCTCTCAGGAAGACTTCAACTACTACGACACTGAATGCCAGGCTCATTTGGAACTAAGAACCTTTGCCAAGGGAGTTAATCAAGGATTTGCCATGATTTACTTTGAGAATGAAGTAGTCTAGATATGCTTTGATGAAGAGTATAAATTATTAGATGAGCCCTTGAAAACGCATTGAGATATCATGAGTCTCGTCAGTAGTTGTTGTGAAATCCGTATCGTGCGTGAATGCGCCAGGAACGGGTTGTAGGAACTGTTGACCCTGCCCAATTGCATCGAAAAGATCGAGTAGATCATTTCTCATCTGGAACATGTCAGGTACGGAGCCAAGAAAGTCTCCTTCAGGCATCGCTATGTCCCCAAAAGGTAAAGCTTCACCATCAATGGTAGAAACAGGCATCTGCTCTTCCACTGCTGCCGTCAGTTGCGTTGGGCTGACTTGCCCATTTGCGCCGCCTGTCGCTTCCCCATCCCCTTCGTCTTGTCCTTGTCCTTGACTCTCATCCTGAGTCGCGGGAAACCCAAAGCTTTTAATCCTCGGTATCACTCCCCTGATACTCTTCCATAACCGCTTGCTGACCATACTGTGTCTTGAAAGTCCCCTTACAAGGTCGACCCCATCAGAAAACGTCCGTCGACATGGTGCAGAGAACGTCTCCGGGGCGTGACAGACAGCCAGGAACAAGACAGCCAAAGCACTAAGGAGGAAGTAGTTGAACGCACTCTGCTGCCTAGAGTAGATGTCTGTTGTAGAATGCAAATGAACCAAGACTTGGATAGTGTCTTGTGCAATGTCAACTACAAGCCATGCACTTTGAGGGTTAGATGCGATACTGTCTGTGCTCATGAGATGGTGTCGATAGATCAGGATCCGAACATAGTTCCCACGCAGATACAAAAGTGCACGGAGACGGTGAGGGAGTCTTGGCTGTGCGCGCGGAGCAAGTCCCAACCGCGGATGACGAAGCCTCAGATGGGAAGGGATAGACTCAAGCCAGTCTTGAGTTTGTAAGTCCAGTGCTGCGGCTGTGTCATCCGGTATACTTTGTGATGCAGACCCAAAAGGTGGAATCGCTTCCCAGATTCTAGAACACAACTGGCCGTAACCGACCATACACTGGAGATAGAGATATTCTTCATCCTAAAAGATCTCGTTAGATAAATCAGACAAACAGCTTGTTGGTACTGTTGTTGAAACTTACTGGCTTTGGTAACTCTGGGTCAACATCCTTGTCTACCAAGGCAAATGACAAACTCGTTCCAAAACTCCATCTTCGGTCCAAGACATAGACACACCAGAAGACCCTTGTGGCCAGTCTGCGAGAGTCGGTGTCTTTGAAGTTGTCCAGCAAGCTTCGCTTACGATGAAGGCCCATTTCCAGGGCTTCGCGAGCGGCGATGCCGATGGTGCGCCAAGCAAGAAGTTCTTCGCCTGAGTGAAAGTAGTATATACTCTGTAGCTGTTAGAGGAAGTATTAAAGCCATGGGTATGACGCATGACACATACCAGCATTGCCAGTAGTTGGATTTCCTTGAGGTCGACCTGCGGGCTAAGTATGCTCGAAAGATTCAACTGCACGGAATCCACTATGGCGGTAGTCAGTTCTATCTTACTCGGCTCGTCCAATATAAGCCCCGTGGCTACCGCAACTTTTGCAAGTGTAACATCTTGACTACACAATCTTTCATCATCCGCGATGGAGCTTGAGCCCTGGATTATCTGCAGAATTTCTTTGCTTTGTGCAATATAATCGCCGATGTCGATAAATGGATACACACTCTCAACCTCCTCCTGGAATGTGACCAGATATCTTGTTACATCATTCGCAGTACAACAATTCCAGAACTCCAAGTCACTGATCGGTTCATCACTCGTCGGCCCAACAGGAGACTGTGCACCACTTGGGGGCATCGAGTCGAACTTTGGTACTCCAATACGATTCAGCGACCGTTCGCCGACAAGAATACCAAACGCTGACCGTGTTGGACCGACGAAGTGGGGCTGTCGTGGGACTTGGCTACGGGCACTTGCTGGCGAATGTATGGCGATGTTGTCGCGTGTATGCGGTGAGACTGTTGCCGGGTTCTGGGGTCGCTGGGTTTGTTGTTTGAGTTCGTGTACTACGACGATCAACTCCGAGACTTGTTGGCGAAGTTGTGAGATTTCACTGCCAAGACTCTGATTGTACTTTTCCGACCTGTCCTTGGGTAATTGGACCGTAGTCGTACCAAAGGTACACGATAAACCACCAGAGACACACCGCTCGCAGTTGCTGTCATCTGCTGTCGGTATACATTTGAGCTTCTTTTTTTTACAATCATCGCTACTACTGTCAGCACAGAGATGCATCCTATTGAGCGGTACTCACCAAGCTACAGTGGTATACTTGCCCCTCTTGCTTCGTCCAGTAGCCACTGTCTCAGGGATGGACTCTGCATCGGCAGCATTCCGCTTCCTCGCCTTTACTGCCGGCTGCCCGGGGCTCTTTTCTGACGCAGCTTGTTGGTCCATGGCGGTCGTTGAATGCAAAGATTGAGTTCCGAAGAAAAAAAATGGCGACTGAGGGGCCATGGTTAAACATCGCGCTCGGAAATGGTTCCGAATTTCCGAGTCCATTGTCAACCCCGCATTCGTTGACTACAGGGAGACTTTGGTAGCGCCTACTGGCATCCACAGTGCAGTTCTGCTGTGGGAAGCTGGAAATACCGTTATTTGTATATATGAACCAACTGTTTTCTTTGTCTTTGCTTCCTCTGTTCTGCACACACACACCACACATTGAAAGCCCATCAATACTGTCCAAAATGACAATTGCAAATCTTCTTGTGTCCCTCAATGACAAGGTCCAGGAAAACAAGGGCCAATCCATTCTCATCACACTCTTTATCGCACCGTTGTTCTACATTCTCGTCAATGAGCTTGTGCGCCACAATGCACGGATCAGCAACCTCGACGGACCTTGGGGATTACCCTTGATTGGAAATATCCGCGACATCAAGGTAAACGCTTCGGAAAAATATCGCGAGTGGGCCAAGAAGTACGGACCAGTTTATCAGATCCAGCTTGGCAATATTCCCATTGTTGTTGTCAATAGCGCTGCTTCTGCGAGACACATCTTTGGTGCTAATGCACAGGCTTTGAGTTCTCGTCCAGAGTTTTACACATTCCACAAGGTTAACATACCACCCCAATACTTGCCAGGTCTGGTCATTAACTCGATTAGGTTCTCTCGGATACCGCTGGCACCACAATCGGCACTTCCCCATACAGCGACTCCCTCAAACGCCGTCGCAAGGGCGCCGCTTCTGCCCTTAACCGACCTTCCGTGGCCACCTATGTCGACCATCTCGACGTCGAAACCCGTGACTTTATCAAGGAGCTCATCGAATACGGCAACAATGGAAAGACTCCTGTCGATCCCATGCCCATGATCCAGCGCCTTTCTCTCTCCCTAGCCTTGACGCTCAACTGGGGCGTTCGTCTGAAGAGCCAGAAAGACAACCTGTTCGCCGAGATTACACATGTTGAGGAGGAGATTAGTCGATTCAGATCTACGACAGGTAATCTCCAGGACTACATTCCTTTGCTTCGTCTGAACCCTTTCAACTTCCACTCTTCCAAGGCGAGGGAGATGAGGAACAGGCGAGACAAGTACCTCACTGCTCTGAACGACGGCTTGGATGAGAGAATCAAGAATGGCACGTCCAAACCATGCATCCAGGCCAACGTTATCATGGATAAGGAGGCCAAGCTGAACAAGGATGAACTCACATCCATCAGTCTCACCATGCTGTCGGGCGGTTTGGACACTGTCACTACACTTGTCGCATGGTTTGTTGCTTATTTGAGTCAACATCCCGAGATTCAAGACAAGGCAGTATCTGAGATTGGCAAATTCTTCAGTCAGAAGGAGCCTATGTGTGATGTCAATGACGACCAGAAGTGCGAATATGTCGTCGCCCTGGTCAAGGAGTCATTGAGATACTACACTGTGCTGCGACTCGCTCTTCCGCGAGCTTCGATTCGCGACATCATCTACGAGGGTGTCAAGATTCCCAAAGGGACTGTCGTCTTCCTCAACGCATGGGCATGCAACATGGGTAGGCCACTCCATCTACTTTTTTTCATGAGCTCTCTAACACTGGACAGATGAACAAGTTTGGTCCGATCCTCAGGAGTTCCGCCCGGAGCGTTGGTTGGAGCAGCCTGAAGCTCCTCTCTTCACCTACGGCGTTGGATACCGCATGTGTGCTGGGTCATTGCTTGCAAACAGAGAGTTGTACTTGTTGTACATGAGACTTCTCAACAGTGTTAAGATCGAGCAGTTTGACAATGTCGATTGTCACCCTGTTCGAGGCAACTTGGATCCCACAAGTCTCGTTGCGATGCCCCGTAGATACAAGGCTTCGTTTACGCCAAGAAGTCCGGACGATTTGAAGAAGGCTCTGGCAGTGTCAGTATAGTGGGGGTACCGTAGCAGTAGTCAACTTGAGAAATCTTCGTCGGGCTCTATGAATTCTACTGTGATTTATACCTTTTAGTTTCTTGTCATCGTTTTTTCAGTTAAAATAACAGTACAACAATTAATTGTATCTTAATTTAAATATTTTGACATATTCCTCTCTGCTTTCATATGTATACAAATATCGACATTGTCTCATTTGCTAGCTAAAATCTCACAAAATTGCTAAATCCGCTAATCATAGTGCTGATCATCAACAGCCAGTAGAAATCTTTATAGCGAAAATGGATGACAAATTATTTTACTGAGCCAATGAGCTACACACTGTTGCCTGGACAATCTTGGTGCGGATTTCATTTAACCCCTTTTCACAGGGACAACAGAGAACCTCAAACTTACAACATTTATACCATATTTCCTCCTTCGGCCCAGTATCATAAAGACAAAATGTCACTCAGAAGGAGTTCCAGATTGGCCAAGACGGGAGACAATCAACAGGAAATGGCAGACTTGGCGCACCAGGTAATTTCTTTGCAGCCGAAACGGGGTAGCAAGCGCAAAATCGAAATGCCCGATCCCAACCTGAGTACGAAAGGCGCCCCGAAAACAGCAAAGACTAAGCATGCGGCAAGCAAGACGAAAAAGCCATGCATTCAATCTTCCAATGCACTCAAGATTGACAGACTATCCAATTTGCCTCCTGAAATACTTTCTATGGTGGTGAATAACGTAAGAATCCACCTTGATGTACTGATTTATATTAACAATAAGCAAGATCAGAGAAAAGTCCACTTTGAGCAGACTCAGCAGAACATGCAAAAAGTACTACTTGCTGATCGCGCCCCTCCTCTACAAACGCATTTCTGTTGCTGCCATGTTCCACGGCCATATTGCAAAGCTTATCCGTACCCTCGAACCACACCTGAGCATTCAACAACGAAAGCAATTGAAGAAGGAGGGTACATACAAGGGACAGAAGGATATCTACCCAAGTGGCCTTAGACCCGATGAGATGCCTGTCTGTGCAAACCATGTCCGCCAGCTCGTCATTGGATCCGTCCAAGCTGGTAGGAATCATGATTATATCGTCCATCGATATATTGAAGAAGCGTTGAAGAATACAGCCAATGTTGAAATCTTGGAGTCTTTCTTCGTTACAGAGTGAGTCTTCATAATACGTTTACCTGATTCCAGTACATACTTACGTTTGTTATAGATCGATGGCAAAGAGCATCGCGAAATTGGAAAAACTACAGGCGCTATCACTTGACCTTGGCTACCGTGATTACCAGGCACTCTATGGCATCAAGAATCTAAAGCATCTGGCGCTACAGGCCTACATTCAGACTGATCTTCTTCACTCCCTTCTACTGAACTCAAGGTCAACACTTCGAAGCCTCAATCTGAACACAAACTCTCTTGACTTCTTTTATCATTTCGATCAAATTGTAAGCTCAGCAGAACAAGATACAGAGAATCAGCATTACTTTACGGCTCTCAAATCATTGACGATTCAAGTCTCCGACCTTGATTCAACTTCGATTCGATCATTGATGAGGGCAACAAACTTTGCCGGACTACAAGAACTCCACATCGAGCACCTACCTGAAAGCTCATCTGTATTCTTTCAACAATTGGCAGACTTGTTCTCAACATCTAGCACATCTGGTTTGGAAGTCCGATTGAGGGATCTAAAAATCGACATGAGAACCTCAGGTTACAATGTGACCGAGAGTCAGCAAAAGGCTGTTACAGAAACCAAGACCAGCTTCTTGAATTCCTTCGATACTCTGAAGAGTCTAGAGCTTTTCGACTATGGCCAATACCCACTCGAGATATCCGAAAACCCAGGCCTGCCAAATAGCCTTGTCCAGGCCATTCTTCAGCATAAAGGTCTAGAGAGACTTAGCATATCATACAACGGTATCATTGGTGGCTATCAGTTACCATACCTGACACCATCGACGATTGGGAGTCTTATTGACAATTTGCCTCTTCTAAGAGAGATTGACATTGCCCCGGAGGAACACGATCTTGTAAGAAGGCCCTAAGTTACACGAACAATAGCAATGGTTGACTGATATCTTGAAATAGGACCAGCTCGGAAGCGTACTATCCCGCGCCTCTAATATCGAGCGCATTGTGTTTTCTTGCACTAGCAGTTGGGCGTCTCATATTCGTACTGATGATCCTACAAAGCCTCTGCTACATTCCGTCCTGAAAGGCTTTCTATGTCGAAGTCATTCTGGTGATGCTGGTCAGCTCAAATGGGAGGAAATCTGCAAGCTGAGGTTTGTCACTGTCAACTGTCAAATCTATGAGATTGCATCCAAGTTTGGGAAGGGCGGCAAAGGAATAGGTAAACCTGAGAAGTTCACAGTGCCAGGTAACCCTAAGCGGGAGGTCATGTTTCGGAATATTACAGGAACGGGCCCTACTACGTTGCACGTTGGGTTCGATCCTACATTCCAATGGGTAGAGAAGGTATCGAAAGACCTCGACTAGTTTGCTGCTTCTGTAACTGACGGACACTTCACCTTTGTTAAGATACAATAGAACTCGGGTTTTGTACTTATTATGAGATTTTCTGCGACTTGTTTTATGCACACATATTCTAGGAACTAAATCTCCAGCATGCACAAGAGTACTATAATGCTTTTAATATGTTCAGTGACCTTCTTATTTAGTACAGATATTAAAATAGCGAATTTATATCATCTGCTCAAACAACATAAGCAACAGGCAAGGCTATGTTATCAGAGATATCTGGCCAGCCTGGTTAGGGGTATCAAGGAAACTCAATGTACCTTAATAAACACTTGGTCAACATCTAGGGGCATCACCCAATAACAAGATATCTGGTACACTGTCTTGCCGATGCGCTATTATGAACAATATGTATACAGACTCGTGGGAATAAATGGTATAACGATGAATTCATTTACTTTTGGTGTAAGAGGTGCTCTCACAAGTAGTTGATGACATTTCCAACAAGATGCAGTCAATAGAAGCGCATCCATTTCCTTAACTATCTAGTTCTACAAAGTCCTACCGACCCCGAATAGTGTTCAAAGAAGAAGTGTAAGACGGCTTCTTGTTAAAGTTGTCGTCCCAGAGAAGAGCAGAACCCTCACCGAGGAAAGTACCAGGGACCCAGGAATACTTGTCCGAGATTCCCTACGAGTTATTAGTATAGACAATAACGAATAATGTTGGAGATAATACATACCCAGACAGTAACGCCAACGCATCGCTTAACATCCATACAGGATCCTACCATTCTGGCGTAGGCGGCAGCATTAGCCTGAAGCTTCTGCTGGTTAGCAGGTGTGTTCATGCGAATGTCAAGCTCAGTGTAGGCAACGTCGACATTCAGCTTGGTGAAGCTGTTGAGAACGGACGCCAATTTGGCCCGCGAAGGAGTAACTGTGCTTTGAGTAGGAGTGCTCTCGCTGGTCATGTGAGCCTGAAGACCAACACCGTCGATGCGAAGGCCGTAGGACTGGATAAGCTTGGTGATGCGGATAGCGCCTGCAGCCTTGGCATCGCCATACTCGAGGTTATAGTCGTTGTAGTAGAGCTTGGTGGTAGGGTCTGCAGCCAGAGCCATGCGGAAAGCAATGGGGATGAATGCCTCGCCAATGACGCGGTAGAAGACACTGTCACGGTAAGTTCCGTCCTCATTGAGAGCTAGGAGTGAGTGTAAGTCTTGCGTCTTTGTCAATGGTTCAAGTTTAACGTACCCTCGTTGACAACATCCCAGTGGGTGCACTTCCCCTTGTATCGACCCATAACAGCATTGATGTGGTCCTTCATGACCTGCTGTAGAGTTTGGTTGTTCCAGTTACCATTAGCCACCCAAGAGGGAAGCTGCTTGTGCCAGACTAAAGTGTGGCATCGAAGCTGCATGCCTCGCTGCGTAGCGGCATTTGCATGCTGATCGGCCGGACCCCAGTTGAACTGGCCACGGTTAGGCTGGATAGCCTCCCATTTCATAGCGTTCTCGGGGGTTATGGACCCAAATTCACCCTTAGTGTTGAGAACGTTGGTCTCTTTGCCGTCATTGCGGACTGTTAGCGCTGTGCCGAAGTACTTTTTGCCGGCGGCTTTCATGGCGGCGTCCAGGCCAGAAGTCTGTCGAGACTCGAGCTCCCTATCGTCAAATTGTCAACAATAATCTTTCAGATGTTTAAAATAGGCGGACTTACGGCACAGGGTTGGCTGCTACCAGGCCATTGTAAAGGGCCAAGGCCACGGTGGGAAGAATACTGAAACGCATCTCTGGAACAGGCGAAAGTATGTACAGAGACTGAAGACCTAACCAGGCTGTTCTGATAAATATTCTACAGACGTGCTGAACCGTCTTATATCGTCAGATCTGGCTACAATTCCCCAGCAACTCAGAGGCAAATTACCCGGCTAAATCACTGTTTTTAAGTCTTTCCCAACTTGACATACCCCAGAAATGCCAGTAGCAATAGCCGGCTTGGCAAAACACAACTGTATTGGAGTATAGGCTAATGTCATATCCAATAACAGCCTACAATGCACAAAAGTGCCATGTTCCTTGCATGAAACCCCAGTAGATAATTGGTAATGATTGGATATTTGCAGATGACATAAGACTGAACACTGAGATATAAAGTCACTGACACTGCAACTCCGTATTAAATACAGTATTAACTGACACTATTCCGTAATTTTCCAGTCGACCACCATTGAGTATTCTACTCTCAATTAATCTGTAGGAGCTGTCTACAATAGCGGTGTGAAAACCGAGTGCCGTTTGGTTCAGCAGCCTAATAACTGTTATCCACATTTCCCCGCAATTAGACTCGTATGGTTCGGCTATAACTGTAAACATCTGATGGTAGAAGTCTTTATTCCTTGGACGTTTGCTGTAATGCTTTGCTGTTAATTGATGGTCATTTCGGAGGGTTAGCTTCCGGTTACTGCATATGGATAAGCGCAGCCAGCAAACCGATCTCTACTCAATCGAGCTAGCCCTCGCTAAACAATGCAACAATTGTCTTTCAACAGGAGTAAAAGGTAGAGCTGCATTTCAGTTAATAACATCCATTGTAGAGTCTCTTGGACAGTTTCATTATAGCTATACGTCCATATTCATAGCTCTCATTCAATATCTTGATGTATTTGTAACCTTCAACTACCTCTACTCAGCCTCTCCAGTAGTATTCTGCCCAGTTCTTTACTGATGAGTGTATACCACAGCGCCAGGCTTTTCAATAGCATCAAGGATAACAGATCTGATGTTACTATTTCTGGGTACTTCGGTATAAGCATTGACATTCGACCTGTGCAATTGCCGTAGACAAAGAGCTGCAGACATTCTATTACGGTATCATTAAGAATATATACTGCGATTGCAAACTCAGGAAACATAATGTAGGCTCATGCAATGGTAATGCAACAGCTTAAATGCACCTAACACTTTCTTCCTACAATAGCGGAACCTCTCTCTACTCTCCTAAACCAATCTCCCATAGCCTGTACCGTGTATTGAGTTTATGGAAGGCGACGTATCCCAGTAGATGGCTGTTCAATAGCTGTAGGTACGTATCCCTACCATTGAGCACAAGCCGCACTATCGAAGGTGTTCGTCAGCATCCTTTCACATAGAGAGCGATCAGTAACCTTTATGTATCGATGCTCTGAGATTTAAATCATACAGTCATTCTGCAGTAATGTAAAATCACGGAAGAGAGATGTGAGACTTACTGTTCCGAGTTTTCAGCTTTACGTCGTCAACTATGTCTTCAAAAGTAGACCAAGTGTCTTTATCCTCATACCATCCTCTGTTGTGGATGTAGTTGTGTTTTTCTCCAGCTTTCTCCTCCTTCCAAAACCTTGGGGAAATTAGTAAGGATAAAGATACAGACTTCAAGACAGAGTGGACTGACGAGAGTATGTCATTTGTGAGGCCAATCCACATAGAAAGATCTGGTATCACCTCTAAGAAGCGTGATTTATCCCCGCATAACGTTTTCGGGAACGTGAACCAAGCGTAAGCCTCCCCAACACCGTCTTTCTCACGCATGAACCATGCCCAGCTGTGACCAGCCTTTGTTCGCTCAATACGAGTGAAATCATCTCGGGCTTGGAGGGCATTTGCGTTCAGAAAGTTCAGAGAAGCGGTAACAATGAAGTTAGCAACCAAAGGATCCCAATACTGGAAAGCCATTTTCATAAGGTCTGCCCAACCTTGTAGTAAAGGCAGTGGCTGCTTTTCACCCATGAAGAATCGCTGATGGAACATTTGGAATTCATCTGGATAAGTAACAGCTTCGTCATCAAGGAGTAGTCCGAGCCAGGAATAGATTCCGATAAATGTCTGCACCTCGAGAGGATGATGAGGGAAACAAACCTGGCAAATGATATCAGTAGTTATAATCACATCATATTTACAATCATGTGCTCACAGCAGGATATGTGAAACCTATCTTGAAACATGTTCCTGAATGTGTTCCCTCGTCATATTGGACGCCCGTTTTATCCGCATACAAGCACATCGCATCCCAAAGAGCACTATTATCCGTTGGTGTAAGGGATGAATACTCAAGCTCGGAGGCGAGTGACGTTATAAGAGGTTTTATAAACGACTTTAGGTCTTCTGAGTCTGCGGTAGCGCGTGCTTTCTTAGTTTGCCGTTGTTCATCTGAGGGGATACCCCGATGCAACCTGGGAAGGGTTGACAGCCAAATGCCCATATTGTTGAATGTGGCCTGTATGGAACCGATGTGAAATAACTTCACTGGAACAAGACATCATTAAATAGCTGTCTCTCACTTGAGAGTGGAACATCCATTGTTCTTTGTTGGTCGATGGTTTGCATGGGCTATGTTAACCCTGATCTGTCGGTTGAAGAAGTCTCCATAAAATGCCGTCTTCTGAGTATCTATATGGAGTGAAGATAATATCTCCACTTCACAAAATCCCAGTCCTTGTTGGCCCCTCCCTGTCTTGTTGGTTGTTTTCACATGTGCCTTCCTTGCCTGTGTCTTTACCATATGAAGTAGGTCGTTCCACCTCACGTATGACCTTTATTATTTTCTTCCATACGCCGTATCCTACAGTCATATCAGCGAGACCATATACTAATTTGTTGCAGACTGAGTCTAATTGTAATTTTCATATCTTAGTCATATTAATGTACATCTTCACGGATGGCATTTTTATACCTTCCTTAGCAGTCGCGCATGCTTATCTATTGTTTTCCTTTTCCTTATCTTCTCCTTCTTCTTTAGTCACTCTGTCGTATTATAGATGCCTGCATAATGCATGGATAAACGAATGTCAATTTCCATCAGTCATGTTGTCGCCTTAGCAAATACAAGGGTTATGTCGTCTATTTTTATTTTATGTGGATATTTATCTTTCGACATCATTTTGCCCCACAGTCATCTCAAGCAAGAAGCCATAGACCGAATTGGCCTATAATGTTAGTATTCTAAACTCTCTCTGATGTCAAGGAAGATCAGTAATTATCGCCTTTAATAACTTAGTTGAGCTACAATTATTTACAAGAGCTACTAGTAGCCTATTTTGAATGCTACAACATCTCATCTAGTTTGTAACTTTAACTGCTTGGAGCAGTTTTAGTCTTGTTATTGCGACTGCTTTACCCTGTTGTTTTGCAATGCTACTACAAAAGACAGCCACCAAAGTTGAGCATTACTCTATAACTATTCAACATTAATTAACACATGTCACCGTACAGTTACTTGCAACAGCAGTCTTTTCTCCTGTCTATTTGTGTCGGGATAAACGGACTACCAGCTGTAGGGTAAATAGTTTGCGATGTTTCAGTAACTTAATTAACGTTTGAACAGCTGAAATCCTATTAATTGTTAGCTGGACTGTGCCTGAAGCCTAGGCAGAAAAGAGTAAGAACAACAGGTAACTGAATTATACTGTCTGAATTAAGTGCTGAGTTGCATATGACTGTCCAACATCTTAACTCTTCCGTTGTTCATGTTCTTTGTGCTGTCCGCAACTTCGCTGTGTTCCATAACCTGGCCGAATGGTCTTACTAACAGTAATATTTTGACAGAAACACCCCTCACTTTCCAGTCTCGCCTGTGACTTTCCAGACAATTAGAGTGGTCCGGTGTTGGAGGCGAAATCATGCGACTGACATCCTTGATGTTGACGATGATAGAGGTATACCGTGTCCTGTAAGTCCACCTATGAATATGTTGGTTTCTAGTGGCACGTGTGATATGTTAGAGTGTATCTGTAGATTCACCTACTCAGCCGCTGAATCAATACCGTCTTTATCAGCAATATTTAAACACAGGTTATGTGAATCAGACTTGAGTTGCTCACCTTTGGTGTTCATGTGAGGGGATTAATGAGAATGGGGTCTGTGACTAGTACCTACCTCGTTCAGTGGGTCCAGAGTACAGCTTACGAGCTTCCAAGACAACGAACGGTTGACTGATCCCTGGGTTAATGATGCAATATTGTATATATGACGGAAGAAGCGTCCGCATACAAGGTTTGATACTGATTAAAATCAATGATGCTGGCCTGTATTTGAGATGAGTGGCCTGATAAAAATTGATGGGAAACATCAGTAAATGGTTAGTAGCGTATTGGCTATGAATAACCTCTGTCAATTACAGGAGTCCCTGTAGAAGATGGAGTGGTTTCATTGCTGGAATATGCTCCAAAAGGGCTGCCGCAAAAAAGACAAACAATTGCAATTAATGCTGTGATAAGGCAGGATATACAAGCTGTGGGCAGTTCTTCTGTAGTCACAGGTTTCAAGTTGGACGGAATTACAGTAGAATCAGATAATGACT
This sequence comes from Fusarium pseudograminearum CS3096, assembly GCF_000303195.2. NCBI lineage: Eukaryota > Fungi > Ascomycota > Sordariomycetes > Hypocreales > Nectriaceae > Fusarium > Fusarium pseudograminearum. Next base: position 143,098 of record NC_031954.1, on the reverse strand, counting down.
TGTATTTAACTAAATAATCTTCAACTAGTACTACATTTCTGTTTTACTTTACAAGAAGTAAAATGTCCTGGACATAGAATGAAAGGGCAATTGATGTCGACTGATGGTAACTGCCCAAAATGCATCAAGCTTTGGCTTCATTGTCAAAAGAGATGTTCATGAAACGAACAATGGTCTCGGAGAGGAACTTCTGGAGGTAATCAGCATCGATATCCCCAACGAGCTGTTGCACAGCCTTCTGAGTTGATGCTGGTAGGTGAAGGGCTTGGATCAACTGTGGATAATCAGTGAATGATCCATGAACAGTGCCCTTGATTGCGATCTCCTTCTTGGGTCCTCGAAGCTTAGCGTAGAACGTCTTCCATGTTGTATCCTCCTTGCTGTGATTGGGACGACCGACGAGAAAGAAGGGCTTATCTAGCCCTTTGCTAAGAGCAGGCTCAAAAATCTGACCATCCAAATCCATCCCTCCGCGAAGTCTAACATCAGACAGAGATGCCACAGCAGCGCTAGCACCACCGAGAGAATGTCCAAGAGCAAACACCTTCTTGGCATCTATTGATCCAGGGAGACCTTTGAAGACCTTTCTCTGGAAAGAGGGTTGCATAACCTTGGAAATCACAAACGAAATATCCATAGCTCTGACCTGTAGGAAAGGAAAAGACAAGTCAGTATGTTTTGTCGAAAATTGGGAGGAAGGTGCTTACCTTTGTCAAATCTATAAGAGACTTTGTCGTCTCGGGGATGTTACCACTCCTTATGATTTGTCCGTCGGGAAATTCAACGATGTCGGCATCATAAGGGTGGTCGATTAAAACCACGATGTTACCGTAACTGGCTAGTGACCGTGCCATGTTACTGTACAGTAGCCGAGAGTTTCCAGCACCAGACGAGAAGACAGCAAGAGGAAATGATCTCTGGCTGCCACACCCCTTTGGAGAAGCAGGCGTCTTGCAGACAGCATACTCGAAGGCTGCAAAGGTATCGTTGGAAAGACCCATGCTCTGTGCCTGCTGTCCATAGAACTGGGCAACGGCTGGCGGCATGTAAGGAACAATTTCCTCAGAGCAGGCGGTCGAATGAATGGGCCAGAAGATAGAAGCAAGTACTTGTCTGTGGCCCTTCTTTGGATCGTAAGGGTCGATCCGTTTTGTGTCGGTCATGCCTTGGGAGCGGAGGGCCACGCCATATGGTCCAGTGGGATCAGGAAGGGTTATGGCAGTTCCAATGCCTAGTAGCGATAGGAAAAGAAGAGAAAGGTGCATATTGAAGTTTGCAATGAGAGTGGTTGTCAAATCTTTCTTGTTGGCTGTGATTGAAAGACTGTTCCGATGTGTGATGGTGCTTAATGATGGGATAGCTCTTTCTTGACGGGTCACCAAGCTTTACTTATAGTAGGATGGATGGATAAGGGCGTCAAGCAGAATAGAGAAATCATGTCGCGATATAATGGATGTGTCCAAGCTCGCGAGAAACAATTCGTCAGCAGCACAGCCTCATGTCGTCCAACTTGGTGGTTTTCCATGCTCCTTCTAGAAAGTCTGCCTCGACTATTCTCAATTGGGTCAAGTTCAGGCGATGTAATTTACGTTAATTGTGGATGGACTCTCATTCAGACACAATGTGACAGGCTAGAAAGCGAGCTTAAGTTCAGCCCGTCCAAATGTCGATGCCATAATTGGCTGGTACACTCCACACGACAGTAGCGTCGCTCGATTGTATCCCTAAAGGGAATGGCAGCTGCACAGACCAAGCTCGCTCAATAGATACCACTTTCAGTATAAATCAACATTCCGTTTATTTTCCCCCGCTGAATCATCAGTAATCACACCGCACCAAACGACACGCAATACGAAACGAAACAGTCATGAAAACGCCAGTTGGGCCATTTGATGGGCGCAAGAAACGGTCAAGATGTGCTTCGTGCGCTAGAAGCCATCTCAAGGTTCGTGCAGACAATCTTGGCGCGTCGCCTGTGTGGGTGTGGTCTAATTTTGTCATTAAGTGTTCTGGAAACTACCCATGCAACAATTGCCAGAAGAAACAGATCGACTGCACGTTCGAGGCACAGAAGCCAATGCGAATCCGTATTGACTATGCACAATCTGCTGTGAGGATTGATGGTCGTGCAGCTCGCTCTAAACTCTGCGGAAGCACGTCTCCTCAACTGGGCATCGGCCTCTCTAATAATTATGTCTACTATCTCTCCCACTACTTCAACGAATTTCTTCAACGCAACGTTGTCAATCCCAAGACAAAGGGCTTAGACGATGTGGTCAGTTTGATGAAAGACAAAGTCCCATTTGGTTTCCTCCATCATGCCGTTCTTTCGGTTGGAGCAATGCAAGCCTTTAAATTAAACGCATCCGAAGGAATTGACCCAAGCAAGGCTTATAGCTTAGCTGTTGGCCACTACTCAAAAGCAGTAACAGGGCTGCGACAAACCCTTGATCAATTCGATCAACAACCTAGTTCCCTTCACTGCGTTTTGTGGACAACACACCTTCTAGGTCTTTTTGAGGTAAGTCGCATTTCGAGTATGCCTTCTTTTGTACTTGCTAACTGATATATTTGAGCTTATGAATGATGCATCGGGAGCAGGGTGGGTACAGCACCTGGTCCACGGTACATCCAAGGCTCTTGTTGCTGCAGGCCCAACAGCATGTAAGTCAATTCCCGGCCAACGATTTTTTGCAGAGATTCAGGCATTTGAAGCCTGCCGGGCCATCATCTTCAATGAGCCTACGTTTCTCGCAAGTCCAGAGTGGAGGCTCCTCGTTGAGGAAATGCAGGGTAAGAGTCAAGGAGACAATTCTAGCTTGAATGAACTTCTCAGCATCGTTGTTTCATGTGCGACTCTGCGCGTTAGGTAGGTAAAGAACCATTGGCTGCCCTAGAGCGCGCACCTGACTGAAACTACCTAGGGTACGTGATTTTCTCTACTCGCCAGAGAGCCAACCCTCAGACCAGCATGGAACGAGTCAGGACAACTCCTATGGTATCATTTCAGAAGGGTTTCGCCTCCGACAAGCTCTAATCGACTGGGAAGCCGGGCTGTCTTCAACATGCCCCGAAGAAGAAAACATCGATTTAGTAGCCAAGAGCTTTTTCTGTCTGGCACAGGCTTACTTTGCAGCTACAAGTATTTACCTCTCTGGAGTGTTTGACTACGAGATGCCATACTGGCAGGACATGGAAATTGCGCCACCCACCTTGAGCGAACAGGAGATACAAACGCATGTCAATAATATACTTGGGAGAACAACCATGCTCTTGGAGAATTCTCCGATCTCGCCGTTGTTGGTTCTTTTCCCGTTGCGTGTTGCAGGGGCGCGGTCTTGGCAGAAGTGGCAGCAGGATTGTATCATACAGAGTCTCTTGGCAGTGGAAATGTCATTTCCAGTTGCTGCTGCTTTCAGAGCTGATCTTCAGGAGTTGTGGATCGGGCGAGATCATCTATTGTAGAGTCAGAAATCATAGTATCCAGTTGTCTCATTACCAAGAATATTGCAAACACTGCACGTTGTAATCATGAAGGTGCCTTGTAGTCAACCAGAAAATACAGGGGAGTCTAGTAGTAGTACCCAAATGGTACAACAGTATGCAAGTAATAATATGAAATAAGTAGTTCAAGTTCATATTAGACCGAGGCTGTCTACGCATATACATAGATATAATTGAGCACTAATGGCGCCCTGGAACACTGAATTGTAGAATTAGAGATATACTATAGTTGGGACTAAACTCTAGATATCTGTTGAGCGTGAAGCCATCACGAGTGAGATCACGTGATCATATCATGCATACGCGTACATCTTCTTCTTGTCTATTTAGTCCTTCAGCTTAGACCTTCAATCAATTCAATTAAATAATCACATACAATCAAAGGGAGATAACACCATAGAGTCATTGGGTGCGGCGCTTCCATGTGTGACCCTCATTGTGTATGTGGATGTATTAATACTGTCAAGTCAAGGTAACTCACTTGTGTTATTGATCACGGTTTGAATCATAGCTTCAGCTGAATGCACATGGCTACTGGGAACCTAGAGTGTTAATTTACTGACGGCGCCTTTCTGCAGACAATGGCGTGATGCTTCCATATCTATTGTAATAATGCCAAAATAACGCCACGCTGGAACGCGTCGGGGAAATGGATATTATGGTGAGGAAGAAAGTCAAGCCTCAACCTAAATAGTCTTACCGAGCCACCCTTGTCCTCGTCTGTATCTCACCAAGCAAAAGTATAGATCTGCTGATAACATGTGCCACTATCTCTATAGTCTTATCCTGGCTTCGGTATCTCCCCATCTCACAATTTCTTATTTGAAGGTTCCCTGCCACATTCGTTCACCCACCTCGTTTCGGTGGACCCCATGTTGTGTCAGCTCTCGGGGTAGACTCTGTCTCTACTCGGGTACATGGTTTATCCATTTGTATTCATATGGATTATGAATCCCATCATTATTACTATCGAATACAGACTAAAAGATCATTTGTCATGATATAACTCTTTAGACCAGCAACTTGTTTCGTATACAGGGAATCGCGTTGGCCTCTTGAGCTTTGTCAATTTGTCTTTAGCCGTACGTTTCTCCAATCGCAACAATGTACTTCTCTGGATTGCCAAATCGGTCTTAGTCAATGTTTGTCCTCGTTTATCGATGGGTAGCCATCATCGGATGCTTCAACCCTGTTTGTATTAAGCTATACACTTACAGATTTACCTTGACCCTGCTGTCATGAGCAAAGGTGTACACGGAAAGGAGGTAAAAAAGGAATATTGGATCTGGAGAATATTGGCTACGTTGTCTTTAGTCCTGCGGATTCCGTTGTCTCTACTTCCACTCGGACGAAAGCAACATGAGACATTCTTCGCTTTCCATGTTATGCTCTCTCTTCTTGCCATGATTGGCTCCATGCTGCACATTTCATATCGATATGACTGGCAGCGGGGATACCGAACGTGGGTTTGCATCGCTTTTGCATTCTGGATCTTTGATCTGTTCCTGACCAGATCACTTCAACTCATGTAGCACGGTGTAAACCAAGCTCAGATTACACTTGTAAATGGAAACTATCTTTAGATCATCATGCCTCGTGTCATAGCTAAGGTTAACGTGTATAACTTATTCTTGCTCTGACGTGACATGTCTGGGAAAATCATGCTTTCTCTGTAGCTACTCATTCTTCCAGATGACGCCAGTGGCCTCGAGCAGAGTCAAGGAACGTAGGCAACGATGAAGAAGAGGCTGTTCATGATTTGACAGTGATGGACTTAGAATCATATGGCAGTGATGCTGAAGTCGGCGGCTCAGTTATGTGTGTTCGTCTTCATGGCGTACTAACATCTCTACTCATAAACTGGAAGTTAAACTCTGGTATTCTTATCATAATTGAAGGTTCACATGGCGCTCACTCATCGACGATTTTAAGTACAAGAAGTCATACAGTCCAAGTACCAATTATTAACGTATTTAAATAAACATAGAATAACAAGTCCATCGTGAGCCAGCTCATAGGATTTAAAAGAAAACGCAACCTTAGAAACCAGTATAAACCAATCGCCCCATTCGCATCCGCCATGATAATTGTTATCAAGCATGGGGAGAAGCTAGAGAAGTCTCGCTTTCTGTCTTGCTCAAGGTCTTGCTTAGACCTTGCATATAGTTTGAAGGGTGTATGATATGAAAACTAATTGTGATAATAGCCATGGGAATTGCATCGAGAGCGTAGACATATACTTCCACTGCTTGTAACTTGGCTTGAGGTCCTTCAACATATTCCACCATACGAAAAACAGACCGAACAAGTATGAGCATGCTGGCAAAGTAGATAACCATCATGAACTTCAGCCAGTTAGGTGGCTGTACCACTGAGTTCTTGGAAAATCTGTAATGAAAGCAACCTGCAACAACAACAAACATGCTGAAAAACACGAGCTGGACTATCAAGCCAGCGACTACAACATCTTCTGTTGCTGTCAAATTGTGTGATAAATCCGTCTTGTCATTAACTACACCATCTGTAGTCTATAGTCAGCATGCCGTCGGGAGTTGGAATCTCAGAGCTAGATCCATACCAAACGCTTGGAGCACAATAGAAGTGATGTCACCAAAGAGGAAGATTTTAGTTAACCATTTTGGTTTGATCAGTGCAAACTTGTCGCCATCCAGATATCTGATGAAGCGACCTAAAAGCATGTAAATCGCAGCGGAATAGCATGTTGGACCAAGAAGTAGAAGGTGATCCTGAACCATGCAGAGGCCCAACGTGTAGTTGGGCGCTTCCTTCGCACTAATGGCTCGACTGATGAATGCTGTGGCCTCGACTGATGGATACCCATTGTCAGCTCACGATTGACGTGTCTACAATGAAAAGAACACTTACAGAGGGAACCAAGTAAAAACGGCAGGAAGAACCATAATCTTGTTGTAACAACTTGGTAAACATGAAGATTCAATGAAAGACTGAAGATTACAAAAAAGACAAGTGCCAAGGGAAAGGAAGGATCGTAGTGAAAATAATCTGCCATATTGACTGCCAATATTTAACAATTAAAGTATATTGGAACTACAGTATTGAAGGGAAATTTGAACTCTGAAGGTGCAGATGGCAGGCAAGCGGGAGAGTCTCCCCCTTAAGTTACCCCTTGCGCTTTTCTTTGAGAGGGACTATGGGCTGGCTGTCTTTGGCGCCCAGGGTTCATTCATCAGTGCTCCAACAGATCACAGGCAATGAACGCTCGACCCTTGACATACAACACATATGAAACATTTGTTTCATTGTATCAGTTATGCCAGGAGGCTGATGAATGAACAGATGGTCTACTATTTACCTTGGTAACATGGGCTATTGAGGGTCAATGAAGTCTACCAAGATGCACGTTCTGTCATTTGTATAGAATATGTTTTTTGTATTTTTGTCATTACATTGTTCATTGCTGAAAGATCTGTCGGCGCCAATAAGCTTAGATATGGAAAGCAGATAAGCCTAAAGGTGACTGAAGACAAATTACATAAATACCCACTTTCACTATAGTAAAAACGGGATCTACATGTAACTTGTTTTCTTTCCCCCCCTAGATAAGGTACAATCGATACGGCGTGAGTATTGATTGCATTTCAGCTAAGATATTGATCAGCGTTTACCTTGAAATGTGGGAAATATCTGTCAGTATGTCTCAATGATTTGCCAAATGTACGCGCGTTTTCGTCCGTGCGAGTGCATCACATTTATCCAAAGCGCAAATCACAATGTTAATCTCTGCGCTACGAGATATCAGTGCCTGACAAGCGAAAGTTACCTGCCCCCGAGATAAGGATGTTCACATGTGATTTCTTACTTGAGTAATCCACAGTTCAAAAGTCATGTACTAGGCTTCTTGTATTTTTGTGATTTGCGTCACGGTTAAAGAATGTGTACCTTGCTACATGGAAGATGTTGAAGGGGCAGTCTTGCCATTATATATTCAGACCTTAATGGAACCAATGTGCGGTACTTGCCGCAGTGTTTATTTATGAATAAATAAGCATAAACTGACAACTACTGGTAACAACGATGCTTTTTGTCACAGACGACACAATGCGTCATTCAAATGTATTTTCTGTCCTTTGTTTCACTGTTGAAAGAGACTTTGCGACTCAATGCGCATGACATCCAGATGTAATTGGGCCTACCTTTTGACCTGCTTTGAGAAGACCTCGCTTCGGTCATGTGAAGAAGCATGTAGATGAGCTTTGGAACTGCATGACTTATGCCCTCGGCTTCTATGTAAATTGCTGGTAGGCTGTTCTATCCGTTGAGCAATTGCATGGATTAATCTTCTAGTTGCCAAGTGTGTTCAGTAAATTATACCTCTAGCCGCAGGAGTTATACATAGATTCAGAAGAGTTTATTTATGTGTTAATACTGACACAATCATTTATTGCCATTTTTGACAACATCAATACTGCAGCATGATATCTATATTTAAGTTTTCTAATAACGACTTTTAACCCTTCACTTGGTCAATGTTCCTTAGGTTCTTTGTATTAAGATACTTATCACATGTCCGAAGCTTTACTTGAGGCGTTGTCACAACGCCGTTAACTAAATCGAGAAGTGCATCGACTAAGAAGTCCATACCAAGAGCAGTCCATTTGTCATCAGTGGCACTTCCAGCAAGTCCTTTAGTTTCATTAACTAATGGCTCAAACGTTGCTGGTGGGCCAGGATGGAAACCGGTGCACAGATGTGATGACTTGTTTACCAGATACGGAATAGCTCTCCCGAATCTGGCATGCAAGTCAAAATGGTACGCTACATAGGCGATGGAATACTTCAGATTTGTAGTGTTGAAACAGAACATTACGTGAAATATGTCTTTGACTTTATGACCCTTTTGTGGATATAGCTTTAGAAAATGTCCGTGAAAGTTCTCCATATTGCCATAACTCCAAGAAGAAGGTGAAGGACGTAGGAAGGATGCATGAATCCATTCTATTAGGTGGGATACGTACATCGACTATACGTATTGTCGCAGAACTGAGTATGAAATCGGCGAGGAATAATTCTCGAGACCGGTAAGCAACAGCAATGAATAGAGAGGAGTTGTACGTGGCAATAGTAGTGAGTAAACAGGTTACTGAGGCTATGGCGGAAGGAGCCATGGTAGCCGTGGGAGGAAATTTAAAGGAGGAAGCAAACCCAATACTGGCGGGAAACCCAGGCGTGGCACACATTGGTTGTATCGTTCTGGCAGTAACAGCTACCTATGGATTGAGTTTGTAAATAATTTAGGAATAAATCAAGTCAAGAGTAACAGACTTGCTATTAAAGAAGTAAGAGTCCAGAGCTGCAATACCAATTCTTAAGTCAATAGATCTTAGCCCGTTGATGTTTAAGTCCAACGAGTAGAGAACACATTCTTAAGCTGATAGTACATAACATGATCTCAATTTTAGACTACCATTTTAGAAACCATTGATGTTTCAACAACTACATGGCTACCGTCCTGCCTTAGTTCTTAACATAAAAGCTTTCATTAGCAGTCTCATGCTTCATAGGACGGCTAACGAGTGGCCTCAACCCAGGAAGGGCAACAACCGTAATGGCAAGCGCCATCTCAACCATGCTGAGTGGGTCTAAAAGAAGATGTTAGACATTGGTTTATTTTGAAAAGACATGTTCTGGAAATTGTTGACTTACAGACAAGGTTTTCTTGTCCAGTGCCGACCTTGAGGGTGATGAATCGAACCATCGTGGTACAGATCGTCAGAGCTCCAAGTACAAATGTAACCATGACACCAGTGGAGGTCTTGAGAACGCCTTGAACGAGTAGGATAAGGGGAAGAGCGTAGACTGCGGAATAATTATCAGCATGTGCAGAGTTTGTCGAAGTATCCAGTATCACCTACCAGCAAAATAGCAAGCCAGGTTCAAGGTGAAGTTAAGAATGAAGGGCTCAGGTGCATAGAAAACACTGCATGCTCCCTCTTCTTGAGACCACTGAACAGAAACATCCTTTCCGCAGAAGAAGGTATCGTCAAAGAGAATGACAAGGTATGATATACAGACAAATGCAGTGATGCCGTATAGAGTTTTTCGCATGGCAGAGCTAACACCATTGGAGGGCAGGAAGTATGCCCAATAGAAGGCCAACATACTCAGTTTGGGAAACCCCATCCCGAAATCGTAGAAGTAGTTCGACGCGAAAGAGATCTGAGCATATGTGTTAGTTGCGCCCATGTCGTTGTTGTGTCTTGGTCACCATACCTTGGAGAGCTTGACTGACGTTTTGTATTCATCCAAGACACCCATCTGGTACGTGAGTGTATCGCAGATAATGAGAGCTAGAGCATTGAAAGCTGAGACGACCAGAAGCCAATCTGAAGCATCGAGTTTCTGGCGAGCACGGAACAGACGAGCATAGATTCGGAGGCCAACGAAGAGGTACGATACTGCAAGAAGGATCCATTCCGAAATCTAAAAGGATGTAAGCATAAACCAGAAACAGAAGGCCATTGCGAACGAGCGAGAGAGCTTACCATACAGTCCTTTCCATCAATAAAGAACGCCATATTGAATGCTGACAGTCGCGTAAATCAGACAGTGAAAGGGGAAGAGCTTGGAGAACTACGCAGATTAAAGTCGAGCTTCAAAGACGTTTGCGGCGTTTGACAACATCGAAGAAAAGAAGAACCCACCTCGGTTGCGGGTGAAAAGTCAAACTGTCATCAACAGCGCATTAATGTGAGACAAGGAGGCCCTTGAGAGGATGTGGTGTGATATTATCCGCTGCAGATGTGTGGCGCAGAGTCGGACCGGAGCCACCAACACCAATCAACAACGGTCGCATCAGGGAAAGCAAGAGGAAGAAATTAGTCGTTGTAACGGGTTTTCTGCATCCATGAAGTGAGAGTTGGGTTTATTCCCGGCTAGCATGGGAGACCCTTGACCAGCAGTGGAATAAAGCGACATAATTGGCTCACGGCTTCGTGTCCGTTGGGACCGATAAGCCGAGAATAAGCCCTGCAAAACATCCTGATACATAGTTGAGGGAGAGTAATCGAGACGTTGCATGTGTTGGTTGGGCTGGAGCATGTACAGAAATGCAAGAGAGAGGCAAAGATTCGTTTTTACACCAATGGCAAGGTATGTACTCTGTATGGACACCTCGTTTACGGAGATTATTCTTCCTTTGGGTTTCTGTGCCACTTTGAAAAAATAAGGATGTGCTGTTGGTTACAGAATGAACCACAAACGCTTCTATGAGAGGGGGACAAATGAAACACGCGGTAAAAAAGATGTGTCCAATACGAGACTAATACTGTACATTTTGAAGAATGACCTCTTATTTAGGTAATTCCCCGATCAACCGTTGTCTTCCGTTAACCCCTGCCTCTGACAGACAGCGACAGGCATTATCCTGGAAAGGTGCTATCATTTCGTTCCCGGCCCTACTTGTCTCTCTGTCCCTAGCCAATCACCATCGTCCCGCCGTTGGTAAGTAACGCTTACGCGGGCCGACTTGTAGATCCCTTGAAGGTTCGTCAGCTCCACTTCACTTCCCGAGTCTTCCTCAGGGACGGCTGCCACGCGAGCAGTGGTCCCATAGGGCTCAGCATTACGGTCTCGGCCGCTAGAAAGCATGTTGAAGTGGCTCGATGAGGTAACTGTTGCTGAGTGCTTGTGATACCCAGAACCTGTTTGCGTTGTTCCTTGTTTTGTCGAGCGTAGGCCAAAGCCGTGGAGGAGAGACTTCAATGCTGGAAGAGATACCACGACAATCGCAGCCGCAAGCTCAGTCATTGACAACACATCTGAGCGCAACATGTTAGTAACTGTGGTCTCTGAGTTGGTAAACAATAGGGCCAAAACTCACAAACATTTGTCCATGCGTGGATTGTATCGATGGTGATAAATCTGCCAATACTTGCTCCCACTGTGATGATTCCCGACGCAAATATGGCAATGAGACCGACCATGTAGCGCCGACTAAGTTGAAGACCGAAAAGAAGAGGAAAAGGTAGAAGGAATACTGCGACCTGAAGTTAGTGTTGTATGATAGAGGCGGCACACAGAATATACCCAAGATGTCTGAAACAAGGTTCATTCCCCAGTCGATGCGAAACACCATCTTCGATTCGAATGTGCTGCAGCCCCCTTCTGGATCCCAATTCACCGCGACATTGGCACCGCACCAGAATGTATCTAGGAAACAGGTTGTTACCATGAACGTTCCAGTCAATGCAGTACTGGCATAGAGCGCCTTGCGCAACATTGGAAGTGTCTGCGGAATGAGCTTGAAGTAAAGTGCCAGCAAAGCCAGCTTCGGTAGATAGATTCCAGTATCATAGAAGTAGTTCCCAGCAAACGAGATCTTGGCTAAAGCGACCTGGTCTTCGATGCTTCGCGGTGGTGCTTCCGGATCGTATTCATCCATTCCTCCCAAGTTGTATGAAGCCGTATCGGTTCCGAAGAGTGCGGCAGCATCGAACCATGATGCGATAAGAAACCAGTCACTGACGGTGAGGCTCTGACGTTGACGGACAGCTCGAAGAGTTAATCGGGCAAGAACAAGGAAGGATGCTACAGCGAAAAGCACGGCCTCAATGGGCTGCAAGATCGTGCACCGTCAGCAAGCGAGCATGATCTAGGAAATGATCGCAGTGTGGAGTGCGACTAAACTTACCACGACAGCCTCTTTAGCGACGCCAGGCATAGGGAGTAAACCGCAATAAGAAAGCGACGCTTGCTATTTGTACTGATGCAGTATCAGATGTAAATTGCAGAGTGAAAGGTGCAGAAGGAAGGCTAAAGGGGGATAAAAGAGGGATAACTTAAGTACGAGGAATAAGAGGGGGAATAAGAGGGGAATAAGAGGAGGAATAAGAAGGGAAATAAGAAGGGAATATAAAGGAAATATATAAAAAAAGTTTTTAGAAAAATACTATTAATAAAAAAAAAGGATTTTATTTAATAAATATACCTTTTTAATATAATAAAAAAAAATTATATAAATTTAAATAATTTATATTAATAATATTATTAATAATATTAAAAGATTTTTATTTATAGTTAAATTTAATATTAAACTATTAATTATTATATAATACTATTTAATATTTTATATATACTTTTATTTTAATTTTAAGTTTTTTATAAAGTTTTATTTTAAATTAATAATAATTTAATAATATATTTAATAAGTAAGCTATTTAAATAAATAAGCTATTTAAAATTCTTAATTTTCTTTATTATTTAAATAATAAGATTTTTATAATTTATTTAATTAAATAAAATTAATTATTATATTTTTCTTTAAATATTATTAAAATTTCTTAATAAGTCTTTATATTATATTTAATCTTTTTATATATTTTATCTTATTAAATATTTAATTTAATTAATATATTTTAATTATTATTTTATAATAATTTTATAACTACTTAAATATTAATATCTATTTAATTAATTACTTATAATACCTTTTATATTATTATTAT
>NC_031954.1:113114-130009 GCF_000303195.2 Fusarium pseudograminearum CS3096 | reverse complement strand
TAAGTAATTAAAAACTAATTAATTAAATAATATAAATATAAGATAAGGGATTTTTAAGTAGCTTATTTATTTAAGTAGCTTACTTATTAAATATATTAAGGTAAAAAAGAATAAATATATTAAAGAAAGCTATTTTTTTTTTTTTTTAATATTAAAGGTAATTTATTAAAAAAGTTAGTCTTTAATATATATTAATTTCTATTTCTATAGCTTCTTAAAGGCTTTTTTAATCTTTAGAAAATTTTAAATAATCTTAATATAATTCTATAAAATTAAATTATATACTTATTATTAAATATCCTTAAGGACTTATTCTATTTTATAATTTTATCTCTTAAGGAGTAATCTCTTATCTATTTTATTAATACCTTAAATAAATATAATAAGTAGTAAGTTAAAGATATAATTAAGTTCTTTAAAAGAGTTATAAAATAATATAAAGAAAAAAAAAGAAAATCTTAAATTATTTCTTAAGTTATTACTATCTTTATATTAATATTAAATATAGGATTTAATTAATATTAAAAGGCTAAAATAGCTATAATAAAGATCTAAAGTATTATATTAGTAAATACCTATAGATTTAAGATCTTTACCTTATAAAAGACTTAAAGTAGATATATTAAAATACTTACTTTATATATTACACTAGTGCTAAAATCTATAGTAATAAATATATTAAGTTTTAATAAATATATACTATAGGCTTAATATAGCAGCTAATTAAAATTAGTTTATATTATAGCTAGTTTTAATTAATAGCTTTTTTATTAATTACTACTACTATAGTATAGCTTAATAATTACTCTAATAGCTTTAAGGTATATATATATTATTATTAATAAAGGAATCTAGCTAGCTAAGGAAGGGTTAAGTAGAATTATTACTCTTAAGACTAGAATTATAGATATATTTATCCCTATTTTAAAAATTAATAAATAGGGCCTTAAAAAGCTAAAAGAAGGAGAGAATATATCTTTTTATAGCTATATAAGTAAATAAAGGCCTAAAAGTATATAAGGTCACTTAATACTATAATAGGTAAGAGCTTATTTATATATATCTAATACCTATTAAAAGTGTAAATTAAAATTAATATTAGCAGCTAGTTTAAGTATAATAATAAATTTACTAGCTATAAGACCTTACTTACTATCCTTATCTATAGGAAGAGTAAGGGTAATAGTAGTAAGACTAAGTGCAAGTAACATTCTATACGCTATAATAACAATTTCAAGAGGATAGTAAATAAGTATAAAACCGATAATATTAGTTATTCCTATTTATATTAAGCATAAATGATTGATAGGCGTTCTTGCTATACTGAGGAAGACAAAGTGTCATTTCTAGCTGCCATTATAGTCCATATGCCCACTCTAACTCTAGTCTGCATCGCTGCAAACACTGCCAAGGCCCATATCCGCCTTTTCACCTTCCAGTTTTAAACTAGGACCTCGTAGCTATATTATCTGACGCGCGGACCTGTTCGGCATTAAGCTAAGGTCTATAGTGCTTACATTGAACTTTAAAGTAGACCTTAGTGAATGGTCGTTTTATACGCATCGTCCCCATGTTCCATTCAGAAACGCACCGGCTTTTGTGTACCATCGACGATTGCTGGAACGAAGGCCAAGTTAAGCAAAGTTGCACTAGTTGAAACCCATCACATTACTTTAAACCAGGCTAACACGTCTCAAACATAATCAAGGCACGGAAATAACTTTAACATGACGAGACTAGTTTAAACTAAATGACAAAAGCTATGCGCTGATTGCCTACTTCAACACTGTACTCTCCCCCATCGACAACCCACGCACGCGAGGACTCACACCAATAACTGTTGAAAGTCGTGACATCCAAATCGATAGATATGTTCTTTGTCTCGCCCGGACAAAGACTAATCTTGGTAAATTCCTTGAGTTCTCTTGATGGCCTCCAATCAACAGTACGTTCCGGTGGAGAAATATATACCTGCACAACGTTTTTACCGAACGCGCTGCCGATATTAGTCACGGAAACGCTAACCTTCAGGACAGAAGCCATCGATGACTTGTCTAGATTGATCCTCAAATTGGCATAGGAGAACGAAGTGTAAGACAATCCGTGACCAAATGGGAACTGAATTTGTGCAGCTGGAACTGGAGCTCGATATCCAATCGACAAGCCTTCAGCATATTTAATGACGAAGGATCCGTCACCGTCCTTCTTAGCAGGGAAGTTCCCAAAGCTAGGCCAATCCTGCAGCGTCTTGAACCAGGTTGCTGTCAATCGACCACTCGGGTTAACCTTTCCAGTGAGGATATCGACCATGGCCTGCGGACCTTCCTGGCCTGGGAAATGCATGTTGACGAAAGCATCAACGTCGCCAACAAAGCTGTCGATATCGATTGGATTACCGCAATGCAAAAGTACCACAGTCTTCCTCGAGGCCGCAGCGACTTTTTTAATCATGGCGACTTGGTTGTAAGGCAGAGTGATTTCTTCGAGGTCAAATCCTTCAGATTCGCATTGTTCGCTGCGGCCAGCGTAGATAATAGTAATGTCGGATGACTTAGCCACATCGACAGCCTCCTGTATAGCTTGGCTTTCGTGATATTCCTCTTCAAAAGCCAGTGTAAGTCCGTGTGGGGTTGGTTCACCAACTACAAGCTTTCTTGAATTCATATTGACGGAGATGCGATAGGACTTTCCAGCCTCCATTGGAACCTCGATGCGTGACTCAAGCTTGCGAAGATTAAACAAAAATTGCTCAGTTGTGATATCGGGTGCATCGCCTGTAAAGATAGTGATGCCATCAACCTCAACAGTAAAAGATCCCGAGTGTCGAAGCGCTAGTATGTGAGTTCCGGTCGTTTTTGGGACAAGGTTGCCTGTCATTTTGATATGGGAGCCAGCCAACACAAGTCCAGGCTTGGTCCGGGTCATGAGGTTGATAGTGGCTTTTTCCAATGTTTCAGTGAGAAAAGGGTGGTCGCACCCAGCATTGAAAAAAGAGATCTCAACCCCTTTCTGGCCTTGATCTGTAGTAATAATCTCTGGTGACACGATCGGGATGATGCGACGCATAAGAACACCACTAGCATACGATACAGATTCCGTTCTGGGGAATGCTTTTCGTAAAAGATCGAGTGGAACCTGGCGATATTGAGGGTTGCAGGATGCGCTCCCTCCTCCAGTAAATACTGCCTTTTTGGCATATTCGCCAACAACCGCAACCTTTAGGTCATGGAGACTCTGTAAAGGCAGGGCTTTGTTTTCATTTTTAAGAAGAACAATACCTTCATGAGCAAGTCTCAGAGCCACATTATTGGTAGATGGGATGATCTCTGATGTCATTGATGTTACACTCTGTGCTCCTTTCGTGCGATTTCGCAGGTCAAGAAGTCTTGAAACGCTTGCATCAATACAATCTTGACTAACTTCACCATTCTTGATAGCGGTAATCAGCTTCTGGCCTCTGAATATTGGGACAGGCATCTCAACGTCCACGCCAGCCATCATGGATTCAACAGTAGAGCGAGTGCCGAACCAGTCAGACATGACAATGCCTTTGTAATCCCATTCTCCTCGGAGAACATCATGAATGAGGTCTTTGCTGTCACAGCAAAAGGTTCCGTTGACTTTGTTGTATCTGATGGTATGTTAGCAAAGGCGCGCAGTTGATGAATGGTAGGATACTTACGCTGTCATCACACCTGCAGGGTTTGATCTCTGCAACAGAAATGACCAAGCAGCCAAATAAATTTCCCGCAAGGTTCGGCCGTGAGAAGATTCATCAACATTGTAATAGCGCCGCTGAGTCTCGGAGTCATTACAGACGAAATGCTTTGCGCAAGCTGCAAATCCTTGACTTTGGATTCCGTTGACAATCGCTGCAGCCATGTAGCCAGAAAGAAGCGGATCCTCACTGAAACATTCAAAGTTTCGTCCCGCTCGAGGATCTCTCTAGATATTGATGGTTGGACCGAGGATGATCTGGGCGTTCTTCAATTTCGCTTGGCTAGTGAGCTCGTGACCCATTTCTTTGAGAAGCTCTATGTTCCATGTTGACGCTATGCATGCTGTGTTTGGGAAGCAGGCCGTAGTTAATGAACTGTCAAATTCAGTAGGTCGTATTCCGCTGATAGAGTCCGCAGTCTGGTATTGGTCAGTGATTGTAGAGCACAGGTTTGGATCCCCATGCATACCTGGAGCAGTGGGATGTTATTCCTAGGTATCCCAGCAATGGACGTAAAGTCATCGGGAGTACCTGAGAGTAAGGAGACCTTTTCCTCCAGGGTCAAACTCTGTAATACAGCTTGAGTATCCATATCTCCTGGCTGAATATTTAGATTGGAAGTAAATTACCGCCGACAGTCCCAAGCCTGTATATATGCTTGGATGACTTGACAGGCAGCGATAATGCTGCAGGACAGTTGCCAGGGCTTGTGTAGGTAGCTTGTAGAGAGTGAGACATGTATGATTACGTTAACAGATAAGGAATTACCGAGTTGCGCACCAATATACGCTTGTAGCCAATTAGATTGCTTCCGTCTAGTTGCCGGCCGTCGGATTTCCCGCGTCAAAGTGGATGGTGTTCGGATTATCCGAGAACACGAAACTGGTGCTACCCCTCCTGTCGCAGTCACAAGTGACCAAATCATGTATCCTCGGAAGGGCACACACAGCTGGGTCGATCAACACACAGTCCCACAGGGCGATTTAAAATTGTTGATCTGTTTCCTTGACCTTTGGCCCCTAAGCGGTATTACTGTGCAGACTTTAGTGCATAACGTCAATTCAGAAGGGATTCAAGTTGCATTGGAAAGCTTTTTAATTAGCCAAATCATTCAATGTGTTGTACCACTACGATCAGCCTGTGCATTTTTGAATGTATAAATAAATTCTCTCATGGGTGAAATATAGCAGTTAAAAATTATCATTAGGCACGCCATTTTACGTTGGGTAGTCATCATCTTAAGTTCAGAATTCAGTTCAAGACATTAACGTCAGCCTTAGGTAATATACTGAACGAACTTTACTAGAAAAACATCAAGCCATGTAAAGAAATATCAATGGGTACCACAGAACCAGTCAAATTGATCTTCACGGTGATTATTCTTCAACCTCATTCTACATAGTGTCTAACACACAGACATCATGACACTGTGCTCACTCACAGACTTCAGGACTCAAACGCCATTCCTAGTTTAAACTATCGGATCGGATTATCTATCCTCTTTTGAGAATGTGAACGAGACTTCTGTCCCGTCCCCTTGAAAGATACATTGTTGGGCGAGTGGCCAGCCTCTGGGGGCCTTCACTAGGAGTTATAACAAGATAGCTAATACGCAATAGCATCATCGTAACCTGCCTCATCGTTATAGAGCCTATCGGTAGAAATATATTGTTTATATAAATCTGTTATAGAGACCGGAGCGTCTGTTCGAATACGCTTATGTTCCCGCTGGTGATCACGTGCACTCATGACAGTAATACACCTCTTTCTTATCGCCACCTCGAATGTATTAGAGGCCATACATCCAGATGTGTGATGAACCTAGACGAAATCCCTTCTTTGTAATTGTCGCGCGTTTCACGTAGGTGATACGGTCCTGTACAAACTCATCCGGAGGTTCATGATATCGAACAGGGGCTAGTAATAGAGTAGGGGTGGGTGACGACGTAGGGACAGGAGATGGTGTAAGAGACGTTGAATTTGGTACCATTATAGCCAATAGAGACATTAAGGGTGGAGTTAATGACTCCATAACAATAGTATACAAGCAGGTTATTATGGACTTAATTGTTTTATGTTAGTGGAAAACTCAAGCTGTTCTCAGGGGCTTATAATTTCATTCCGTACTCAATGTTCTAACTGCATTCATTAGTCTAAGATTCAGCCACCCCGATCTATTTATAGTCAGACCGGTCCAGACCATTAAGACCGGTCCGACCATGGTCTTCAGAAATCCTCAGACCAGACCAAGACCAAGTCAGACCAAACCATTCCGATCACTGGACCGGAGTCCCTCTTATCTCGGAGGTCTCGCATATCTTCGTGATTGTGTACCGGAGGGGAATCGTGGCGGAGGTAAGGGAGGAGGAACGTCTTTTCGTGTGTCGGGGCCGGGAATGGTCATCTGGAATTTCCGTTGACGCAATCCGCCATGGCTTGAGTTGTCTAGCGACGTCGCCACAGCCGGTATCGAAACGTTTGAGCGAAAACTGAACTCAAAGCTGGACAAAGTACCGAATGCGATAGGGGGAGGATCCGCATGAACTCGACGTAGATTATGCTCGCGGTTAACAACACCAAAAGCAGGAACTAGACGGGCCCTGGGTGCGAGGACCTGGGGTCGCCCAAGTAATTTTGCGGCGCACCGCAACATCTGTTGCTGAAGTGGCCGCAACCTGAGTGAAACAACCATGGCAATCATGGCAATGATTCCAATATGCAGGATAGGTGAGACTGGCTCGGTAGGATTATCCACCGTCTTCCCGTGTCTGGTGTCCCTTGGGTCAAGGATAGGCGGAGGTCCTAGCGGTTCTTCTTTGGTAGTATTGCAGCCCGAAGCCTGCCAATCGTGCTATTCGTTGTTAACATTGCCCTCGTTCACTGGACTACACATACTGTTTCGCAGAATTCGAAGTAGTCCTTCCTCGCCGTCCACTGCGCGAGGATGGTTGCTCTCTTTCCGTCGCTCGCTCCGGCAAAAGCAGGCCACAAAGCCAGAACGGAAACAACCAGAGCCAGGAGTACAATGACCTTGCCAACAAGATCAACCTTACTCTTCCACGGCCCCTTAAACTTGGCGTAAATAGCGCTGGCATGAGCGGAGATTCCTTCAGACGTAATCCAACCCAGCAGCGGGGAGCTGGCTGCCCCTAGGACCTTTCCCAAAATCGCTCCCAAGAAAGCTAGTGTATTTACTACCTGTAGATAGAAGCCCAATACAATCGACGAGCAGAGAATGGAGTTTGCATGCGCCTCATTGGGCTGGTCAGCGCCAGTTAATGTCCAAGAATTCTGTCGCGTCGACTGAGGGGCGTGTTCAGTGCTGCTTGATCCTGTTCTCTGGGTGGTCGTGACGGACATAGTTTCATTTTCAGGCTGTATTTGCGTGGCTTTGCGTACATGTGTGAGAATGGCGGCCTAAAGGTGACAAACCTCTAATTCTCTGCTTGGGTTTGCAACTTTGTAGAGATGTGCGCAATTTAACGAAATTCAGCGAAGTTGGTGAGGCTGTGCACAGCCCTCGGAGGCCGCCGTAACCACAACATCATGCAAGCCCTGTCATCAACTGATTGGCTGAAAATCTCCGTACCGTCTTTGCGACGAAGGCTTGCCGTCTTTTTATCTCTTCATGAAGTGTTCCCTTTCGTGCGGCCGTGGCCAACGAATCCCCTGTCATAAAAACCCGTTTTGTGCTCGCCTGGGTATCCAAACACGCCAACAACGGCTGTGGGCACTGTTAAACCTGATTGTGTTATTGTCCTTGAATTAAGCTATCTGACATGCTGCTGACCCCTCTTTTGGTCGGCAGCTTAAAGCTATTCCTAGTTGAGATCCTTCTAGTCATGTGAGCGGCCTAATCACTATCTGAGGCGCATTTAGCTAATTAGAGCTGCAGATAAACCGATTAATCCTTAATTATATAGGTCCTTCAGTTTAATAGCTTGCCCCCTGCCCTACAGTTATAAACTAATAGGTAAATTTTAATATAATATAATATAAATATACTAATTTAAATTATCAGACTAAATATATATAGTATCTAATAGTTATTTTATAAATTAAATAGTTAATATATTAAATTAAAAGGTTATTATTATAACTTAATTAATCTCTCTATATATAAGATAAGATACTTACCTTTTTTACTTAATTAAAATAAACTTACCTTATATAATATTAAGTTAAATAGACTTTATTTAACTTATATAATAAACTGCTTTATAATAAAAGTATCGCTACTAAAAGAAGCTCTGTCTCGCTTTGCTCTGTTAATAATGCAGGGGAATTAGTTTATTCCGACTTGGAAATCGGCGTATGTTTATTTAGAATTCTGTTGCAGAAAATTGTTTTAGTAAAGAATCTCATTGTCGAGAGATTTGACTGACAAGTCGCGGTATAGTGCGATCTATCCAGGTGGGCCACTAAATGCCACAGAACCCGTGTTGACTAGTTTGTTACCCAACATAGCCTTAACGTAGATGTCTGTGACTGTGGCTAACTCATGACCTTCAATAGTAACAGTTACCTGGTTCCCAACCGTCAGAGTCTCAATGCTCAGCCAGCTAGATAGATCTAAGCTTTCTGACAACTGCCATGATCCTCTTTCGACGGAAGGCATGATAGATGATTGATTTGATAGCCCCTCGACGACTGACAACTTTTTGCTTCTGATGTCCAAGCAAAAGATGAGCCCGTTAGTAATCATACGTACAGCCCAACTAGCTCCGTATTTTTCAACTTTTATGTAGAATGTGGTCCTGGTATCGGACCACCTTGTTCCCTGCCTACACGGGGCCCTATGGCCACCATAGACACGAGTTCCCTGGTTGACAATATCCCAGGCCGGTACTGTCTCCCCCTGAGCCACCGTACACATGTCGACCGTGCGAACTCCATCTCTCCAAATTCGATTAACGGTTTCATTGGAGGAGTGGAATGTAGCCTACACCGAAGCTGGAGGACGGGAAGGTTGAAAGCCAATTTCGGAAAACACGATGGTGGTGTTTGGTTCTATCAAAGTAATTTTCTCATACCTCTGTGACGCTTGAGTGAATCTCGATTTTATGGTCTGAGGATCGTTGGTGGCGCCGGCGTAGTGGTGACAGACTCTGTAGCTATCCATAGCATTTGAGAAAAGGAAAAATGGACCATCGCCTGTCAAAACGATGTCAACATTTGGATGGCAAGATACAAACAGAAATATCATTCTTACCATTCTCGTTATCAATTCCCTCAATAGTTTCACTGTAAGTGAGTTGGAATGCGATTTGTTGCTGGCCTTTTGGTGCTGATGCGGAAATAATGAAAAAAAAGATGGGGAAACCGCCTTCGCAACGGCCATAGTCCAGGACGAGTTCTGCGTTTAAACCAGATCCTAGATTTTTCAAAGTAAAACTTGAAAGGTCATTGCTGATCTGCACAATGCCCTCTGTCTTTAGAACACTTGCTGGAGACACGAATTGAATGGCGCTGTCGAGTACTGATGATGAGGTTTCCATCGTGAATAGTAGCCAAAGATATCGATAGGGCTCTGAAACTCCAAAGTCAGTATGACGCTTTCATAAGACTCTTCCCAGATTATTATATAATTCAAATGACACTGGACTGTCGGTGTTCAATACAGCGACCGTTTCAAAATTATCCCGATAGCCGAGTCTTCTGTGCTCGGGAAATCCGTGCAGTGTCGGAATACCCGAGGTTTGCGGGGATTACATGCTATGCGACTCTGGGGTCTAGATCGTGGGGAAACCGTTCAAGGTACTGCTGTACAGTAAGAAGTTAGTTTGAGAGTGACACTTTGGGTAGCAAGAGCGAAATCGATGAAGGGGTCCCTCTACCCCGTGGGGAATCCTTTTATCCTTCTCATTTCAACATCCGCTAACTTTGCAGTGGATCATTCAACATAGCCACTTTTTCTTTTTTTTTCTTTCTCCTGCCAAGATGACCAACCATCAAGACTTGGAAGGTGATGCTCGGCTTGAGAAGGCTGAAGTGCAGCATGCCGAAGACGCCGTTACTATGCAGGACCACCAGAATACGACGTGGGAATGTGCTCGGAAGAACCCAAAAGCACTACTTTGGGCCCTTTACGCAAACTGTACGTTTGGCTACTGCTATTCTCGAAATAGGGGCGATGTTAGCTGATATTCGAAACAGTAGGAGCTACTTTGGTAGGCTACGAAAATGTTGCTCTCGCGGTTTGTCTAGCGTTGCCCGCCTTCCAGTAAGATAAACACTTGCAGTTCGATTTGTTTGTTCTGACATGGCCATAGGATGAAGTTCGCCAGCAAGGTTGACGGACAATTAATTATCCCCGCTTACTGGCAGTCGCTCTGGAACGCAACATACAACATCATGCAACTGTTTGGTTCCATCTCAGCTGGCTTCGCCCAAGACATAGCTGGTCGACGGGTAGTCTTCCTCTCAGGCATCATCATCGTATCCTGTGGCATCGCTCTTGCATATGTGGCCGAAACACCAGCACAGTTCATGGGGGCCAAGATGGTCTCTGGATTCGCTGTCGGTGCTTTCCAGTCAACGACACAAACTTATGTCTCTGAGATAACCCCTCTACCATTGCGTGGTATTGCTCTGTCTCTTAACATTCTGATGATGGTAAATACTCCGTAGCTTTGAACTATCACAGATTTCTCTAACTCAAGTTATAGAATGTTGGATTTCTCATCGCTATCTCCACGACATATTCCCGCGTCACAATCATGGATGAGTCCGCGTTCCGGGTCATATTCGCTGCTGCCTGGATATTTCCCGGAATTCTCGCACTTGGTCTTCCGTTCCTTCCAGAGTCACCATACTATCTCATTATGAAGAACAAACCGGAAGAAGCTTTGAAGCATTTGGCCAAGCTCTACTCAGTGGACAAAGACCTAGACGCTCGTCTCACACATATGCAAGAAACCGTCGAAGCGGAACGCAGTATGACCAGTGAGAAAGCCTCCTTCGTTGAATGCTTCAAGGGAACCAACTGGCGTCGCACGCGAATCATCTTGATCTGCATGTATATGCCGCAGATCGTAGGTTCCAGCTTGTTATCCAATGCCCCATACTTCCTCAGCCAGACAGGCCTCAGCAGCGGCTTAATCATCAACATAATGCAGGTTGGCCTTGCAGTGTCAATTCTGTCCTCCATGTTCAACATCTACATGATGAATCTCTTCCGACACCGAGTACTCATGTTCACTGGTATGTCTATCTGTGCTATCGTCTATCTGACCATGGGCGTGGCGGCATCTTGTCCTCAGTCTCAACGAACTCTGATGGCTATTGGAATTGTCATGCAGTGCCTAAGTCTTGCATATGGTCCAGCTGTTGGCTCAAGTCTTGCTGTCGCTGGCGAAGTTTCTGCATCTAAGCTGAGGGCTAAGTCGCAAGGAATCGCGTTCGGATTTCAGGCTATAACGAGCACTGTATGGGTGACTGTTCTTCCATATATGTTTAACAAGGATGAGGGTAATATGGGCGGGCATATCGGTTGGGTCTTCTTTGGCATGACGGTTTTGATCATGTTGGCTGTCTATTTTGATGTCCCCGGTGCGAAGGGCAGGACATTTCATGAGCTGGACATTATGTTTGAGAAGAAGATCTCTGCTCGCCATTTTGAAAGCTATAAGAGCGAGTAATGGAGTACTTAGGGATAGGATAAGGTTAGTATTTACTACCTAAGCTCTACTTACTTAGTCACTCTTCTTTTACTATATAGTATATAGGGCTAAATTGCTAGAAGTATCTATGCAGAGTGGATACTTCAAGTTTCAGTGTTCATGGTTACAAAGTCAGAATCTCAACTCATCTATCAGACTGTCTCTAAGTCCTCGCCTTCCTCCACAACAAGAGCTTTATCCATATGGATACCTCCGGTACCGATCCAGCCTCTCGAGGCCAAGTTAGGCGATAGGGTTGTCCTTCGAAGAAGCCAGTCATTTTTATCATAACCTAGATGGTTACACCAGTATTTTTACGTAGAGCATGATCGTTAAGACCAACATAAAGCGAGGCCGTTCTACTCCCCTGACCAGTTCACGCATAAAGTCCTCCGCGGACTTGGGCTTAAAATCCGGATAAAGCTCCCTAGCATCTAGATAGCCAAAATAAGTAGCTGATTCAGGGGTGTTGTCTCCGCGAATGCCCCGACTCAGTTTGTACTCCATCATGGCTTTGGTTACGTAGGAGGTTGGGTCTATCGGGCTGGTGACTATAGCCGCAGCGCTCTTTTTAATAGCGTCTTCAGCCTCTCCTTTAGAAAAATATTGCCTGGGAATATTTTCGCCAGTGTATCTTTCAACAGTACTGAGGACTTTATTCTGCATCGTGACCTCGCCCTACCTGGTGATCGCTATGTGTTTCCCGACTTTGTTGTCTTCGAAAGCGTCACCAATGACATGGAAGATACCTCCACAAGCGATATAAAATTGGTCATAGAGGTCAAGAAGGATGATACCGTTGGTGCCATGGCTCAAGCGAGGACGGATGCGATCTGGTACCTCGGCCGAGCTGGTAACAACACCAATAACCCCAATCAAGATAACACGCAAATCTTTTCTGTCGCAACAGCAGGCGATCGTTGGTCTTGTCGTAGGTACAACAAGACTAATGGCTTTTGGGGTCCAGCGGATAACTGGAGCGCCGAACAACTCACCACCGCGGACACCTTCGGTGATCACATAGAACTCTAAGTAGGCGCACAAGTGTTTGCAATAAATTGCATTGGACAGGTTAAAACTGACACGGGTGATAAGTACGCACTATGTTGCTTGTCAAACGAAATTTGTGAAGCTTTGCGTGAGACACGTAACTCAAAGGTCTGATGACTTGTATGTTTTACGGTTAGCTCTAGCACAAATTAGAAGCGTTTATCAAGCTTCTCATGGCTAGCTTGCTAAGCCCATACCGTTTCGGACCGTTCCTTTCCTAGGGGAAGTTTAATTCAGTGCAAGTGTCACGAACCGCCATCACTATCCTAAAGTGCGCGATGTCCGTGTTGCCACAACCCCACATTTGTGTGACAACCTCAGCTCAAAGCTTTGATCTTGATGCGAAGCGACAGTTCGTCACATACCGACGGTGCAAAAGAGATGTGAACAGATCTGCAGGGCGGTGGGGAAACAGGCGCAAGGTTTTGGCGTTGTAAGACACATTCTGACAAAGCAGGATTCTGATGGAGAATAAATTGAGTTTCTACCACATTTTTGGGACTTGTCTTATTTTCTCCGAAGCCGAGTTTCAAACCACAGTCTAGGCTGCATACTTGTGATGGGCTGAATATACAAATCGAGTCATCGGCATGTTCTATGCGGATGAGACGTTCCATCCTACCCAATCATCTCAGTCAAAGGTGTGACTTCGGTCTCATCACAAACCTCAAATCTTCCATTGTGTAACAACAAATCGAATCTTCCCCTCGGGTCTTGCTTACTGCACCTTAAGTTTCAAAATCGAACCATGCATCATGGGGTGACTTGTTGCCAAGCTCAGGCGTTGCGTCTAGATCCTCTCAGACAATCATGTTGCAGCCATTGGCTAGCTGAAAAGCTGCTTTTGATCAACTGTTCGGGTGATCGAAAGTAGAGGAAATTTTAACCGAGATCTGGCTTTACACTTTGTTTATGCATCGGAGGCGCTAGGAGCTCCAGGCAAAGTATGGCAAGTGTTTACTATCTGTGTTGCAGTCACGTACTGGCAATAAAATGATCTGGTTGGATTCAAGTCTGTTCGCGACTACTTGTAAAGTACAAGGATTGTCCTGGAGTTCCAGTTGACCAAGTGTTTTTGTGTGCGAAGAACATATCACAAGTTCTTTGTTCGAACCATTGCCCAGATTGGCCCTGAAAATAAGTCAGCTCGATTTGTCCCAACTTAATTGAACGCCACTGCGTTCAGGATCATCGGGCATCCATAACCCAGAAAGCCATTATCATTCCCCGTCAATCGGAAATAAGCCTCGTAGAACTTCTTAAGATATTAGGTTCACAGAGGCTCCATCATCGGCTGTCTCTGCTCTCACCGGAACAAGTATGCGCATCCCATCGGTGATCCCGGTAAGCCAACATATCATCCCACAAACGCGAGGATACCTGGTGAGTTGAAGCGTTCTATAGAGGATATGACAAGCACTCACATCACATCACGGGACGGGGTTGCATGCACGGTTTCGGAGTCTGTTGTCGCCGACCGACACCTTTCCTTCGAGGAGCTGGAATGTCTTAGACAAGGGCTATCATGATTCACCGGAGACTTACAAGAGCGAAAAGAGAAATAGTAAGTAACATGAGAGACTGGAAAATCATAAAGATCCCGCTACTCGACCGCAACTACTGTTTTCATCACAACACTTCTTCTCATCTCTTCATATCACATCAATACTTAAATTTACAATATCAATTATCATCCCAGAAATAGCTTCGTCATGACTACTTACACTGCATACACACAAGAGGGGCCAACTGACATCAAGGCCCTCGGTACGGAGAACTACCAGCTTCAGGTTGCAAAATCCGTAGCCGGTAGTGATGGAAAGCCCTCCTTCAATGTCGTATACTCATCCCATTTCCTTGCGCCCAATATGACTGTCTCTTGGTCCGTGAACTACGGGCTGAATTGGACCGCAGGCATTCCCAACAAGGGCGAGAAAGTTGAATACGGGGGCGTTTGGCAATCATGTGCCCTCGGAGATTCTTTCAATCTTGACCAGGGCGGCGAATGGATTACAAACCAAAATAACCCCAAAGCCAAGCCAGACGCGCTGAATGTTGGTAAAAACGGCTATCAGATTGCAGTGAACATTATCGTGGGTGTTCAAGATGAAAGTGGTAACTACAAACCAGTGAGACTGTCGCTATTCCCCTTACGAAAGCAGATAACTAACCTTTGTATAGATTTGGGTTAGCCCAGACAAGCTGTTAAATAATTCCAGCGGGGAATATGAGCCTTTTCAGGCTGTCCAAATTTGGTATCAGGAGAACAATCAGACCTCAACCATGATAGGCACACAGGAGACTCCGTCCCAGAACTTCACATATCAGGATACCACTACCTTTCAGTACTTCTCGTACGACGCCCAAGCAGGTAAATGGAGGACGAACCAAAAGGTTCCATTTACCAATCTTCCCTAGAGGCTGGGCAGACGGGGGGTTATAGACATGTCACTCAATTGGGCTCACAGGCTTTTCAGCACATATGTTACCAAGGTGGATTGAGATCTTGTTCGATAGTATTTTCAAGGGCACCAGCGGAGGAATCGGTTGTTGAGCTATCTGTATTTATCTAAGAAGGTATGGGGGGGTTTTGTATCCGTATGAGGTTTTTCCCTTTCATACCTATTTGAAATCATCTATGAAGTGACTATCACCTTTTTACCAGTACTCAAGAATCTATAATTGAATTAGGGTGAACATCACAACCAGGGTCGTGTACTTGCTTTTCGGTGAGTGGATGTATTGTTTAGCTGCGTCTGTACTGGTTCTGTAGCAGAGTAGGTCTTCAGAAGAGCGTTTAGATTGCCTGACAGGTATTTGGTTACGTGTCGAGCTGACAGCATCTGTCACAATCTTTCGCTCTTTTGACACGATTGGCCCAGGTGACCGAGCTACAAGATATCTACAATACAATCCCATCAATGCACCAGGACCAATAATCGAAATTCTATGAGAGATCGATTGACGGTCTGGAGGACTCGGTGGACCGAAATAGATAAAGTTCGGGAGTAAAACTATGCCTGGATACCGAAATGGCACTTACCCTGCGGTATTTGGGAAGCGAAGTCGTCTTGATCGACGGCTTCGATGAAGAAGGTATGGAGAACTTCAGTCGAGATGTCAACGGTGTCTGGCTCTCACTGTTGAAGACATTCACCAAGTCAGCAACAGGCTACTGCCGAGCAAACGCTATGCACTGGCCCACAGCATCCAGAATGCACATAACGTCAAGATCGCCTTCAGCTGCGATATTCATAATGATTTCCCACCATACTCTGGTGCTGTATCGAAGCACATTGCCGTATTGTTGATTTGTCTTCTTTACATGCCTGATTAGTCCTTCGTCTTGCACCAATGGCTGTTATGTCAAAGTACTGAGGACTTCATAGCGGCCATCGTCATCCTTGACGAAAAAGCGTGCAACTAATGGAGTTTTGGGGGGCACTTGGAGCTTATCTGCCAGGGTCCGCACGGTGTCAGACTTGCCACAGCCTACTTCTGCTGCAACGAATAGCAACTGTGAGCTTTTTGCTTCTCCTAAGGTTTCATATTCAGGGTGATGATGGAACAACTCACCAGTGCCTGGGATTATAGGTGACGGTTGTCTTGAGCATATCCAAACACTTTTGTATCTGGTTGTCGTCCTAAGAATGGTGTTGAATACTGACTTGGCCTAAGTAAACCTTATCCCTTTTATCTTCTCATTTAATAGCATCACACATGCCTTACTATGATTGTAGTTTAGTGTTGTATAGCCTCCTTGATATAGATGACTAGCCTAGCAGCGTCCATCTTAAAGCAGAGGATGCTATCCATAGTAGTAGGTCTTTCGCGAACGACCACATATTTCATAAGGGAGTTGATACTACAGAACTGGCCACAATGGATGGCTGGCTCATCTTGTTGCTTTCGAGGCGGCGTCAGCTTCACGAGATTCTCACTTCCATTCCGGCATACCTCTTCGCAACGCTTCTAATCGCTAGGATGCACAAAGTTAGATTGATAGCACCCCTTGTTGTCTTGTGAGGGTTGCGAGAACTTGACCTCTAAGCGTGGCGATTTCTCCAGCGCCTTTTCCACCATCCGTTTCAAGTCGTGTCCCTTCATTTTGTGTCTGCTTTCAGCGCAGTAACAGCTGATTGAGAAACCTGGTATGAACGAAAGGTTTGTCCTTATTTTATAGATACCACCGGTGATAGCAGGAAGGCATGAAAAGGTGTAGTATAAGGTAAAATTCTTAAGGTATTTTTAAAAAGTAAGCGTAGAGATAATATAATTAATAATACTAAAGGCACCCTTTAGTACTATAATAAAGGTAGACTTAAGTAATATAATATTAAGAGATATAGTATAATAGTAAGTTATTTAAAAAAGATACCCTTAATAGTATAATATTAGTAATTTAATAAAAAAAAAAAATAGACTTTTAAATAAGGCTATAAGGCTACCTTATTAATTATAAAACT
>NC_031954.1:106662-113014 GCF_000303195.2 Fusarium pseudograminearum CS3096 | reverse complement strand
TTATATTAAGTATAACTTTATCTATAAAGTATAATATTATTTTAATTATATTTAGCTATATAGTCTTATACCTTTTTAACTTAAGCTATTAAAAGTAACTTTTATAAAAAAAGGAATATTTATAAGATCTTTTTTATAAGTTATATTATAATTATAATTATAAGTAAAAAGGGGACTTAAGCTGCTTTTAATATATATAAATAGAAAGAAAGTTCTATATTAATTTAAGCTATTATAAGGAATAATTAATAGAGTTAAGGCTAACTATTATTATAGTTAAGACCTTTAAGTCTTATATATAAAGGATATAAAGAAATAGTATATATATATAGATAAGAGTTATATATAAAGTTAAATATATAAAGTAAAACCTTTTATAATTAATTAAATAATATTATATAATTTAACTTTATTTTATTAATTAATAATAAATATCTTATAATAATATATTTAATAATAATTTTAATAATAATTTTAATAGAAAGAGATATAATAAGAAGGTTCTTTTAGCTATATATAAAGCTATTATAATATATTAAGGTAAATACTTATAATAATAAGAATAATAAAAATATTAAATCTTTTATAACTTCTATTAATTATAATTATTTAAATATCTTTTTTTTAATTAAGCTTTATTATAATTTTTAAATATATTTAATACTATAGATTTTCTTTTAAAATATTAAATATTATACTTTTATAAAGTTATTAAAATAATTTAATTAAATTTAAATTAAAAATATAAGAGATAGTACCTTTAATTATAATATAAAATAGCTTTTAAAGTAATATTAATTTATTAATTTAAAAAAGTCTTTAAGTAATAAATATTAAAAGAATAATTATATTATAATATATAATTTAAAAGAAAGGCTATAAAAGAGATTATTTAGCTTAATTAAAGAATATATTAATAGTTATTTTTAGCGCTTAAATTATAATACCTTTAGCTATGTATAATGCAATATCTAATGCGGAAATGTTAAAAACTCAGTTTCCAGCCGATTAGAACCGCAAGTTAGCTTATTAACTATCTAACGCCTGCATCTACGGAAGGTCATAGGGGGCAGTGTCCCAAAAGTGCAGATACTATCAAACCGTTATGTGGAAATTGATGTATGTCTTGATTGTCTTGTCTGCGTTCTGCCTCTTTGTGGTTATCATTACCCCTCGTTTGGGTAGATGCCTTTGCACTAGTCTGCATTAAGCTTGCCTTAGTCAGATGAATCTGTTTATGCCCTTTTGAGGTTGCTTTTGCTGAAATGAACCTCGAGCCGGCTGTTACATGCTAGCTTCGGTTCAACAGCATCATGACAAAAGTCACGCGAAGCCTCTACTCTCAGTCACCCTCCTATCAGGATTAAAGCGTGTGGTTGCATTATAACTTGATTGGGCGAATGCACCTTGGGCGCCTCGCCATGTATGTCGGCTGACTTTGTGTGTACGGCGCTTAACTCAGAAGAGTAGAGCGCTCACGACATGGGTATAAATAGCTCAATCAACCTCATTTCATCCTCCTTTTAAACCTCTTAGTTCCAGTAGCTGTGGCTCCTGGTAGTAAACGTTCTTTTTCTCAGCTCTTTACTGATATCCTTCTATCCACATCAGGAGCGTTGCCGATAGCTACTGAAACATCTTTCCCAATCATGTCTCTAAAGAACAATGAGAAGAGTGAACCGACGTCCAACCTTGATGATTCTACGAAGCCTGCGAGGTCAAATTCGAAATGTGTTCCATATCTGAGTCCTCCAAATTCACCTTTCAAGGAGAAAGGAAAGTCTGGAGACAAAGCTCGCACGGTTGAGAACCTCGGCTCTAATTTTCTTAGTCCTCCATCAAGCCCGCCTCGACGATCGTCAGAATTGACAGTTCATGAGGAGCAGGTGAAAGAGGACAAGATTGACGTTACAACGCTGCGGACTCTTCTCGGTCTCACGAACGGCCGGTGTGGAGCTTCTGCAAAAACGGGGCGGCCGTGTAGAAATTGGTCACCAGCTGCCAAGAAGGCCGCGGTCGCTTCTCAGCTTGAGTCGATGATAACCCTCACTCAGTCATCTGTGGATCTTAAAGCCCACTTAGACAAGCTTGCTAGCCTTGTGCATTGCAAAAATCACGATGGTGGTCTTCCAATGGTCGATCGAATCAAAGCCTGGACAAAGGCATTTCCTGTTGGGGAAGTCAGTATTACTGATCCGATCTTATTGGTTGAAAAGCAAATCATACAATTCCTAGCTCTCAATTCTACGCAATGCCTCAGAGTAGAGGATGGCACGGAATCGCGGTGCGGGGAGGGTATTGGCGGGCTGCGAGTCCATCATTGCGCATTGACGATCAACGAGATAGTCACTTCTAGTGCCTATCTAAATGATGCTCATCTAGACGTTCTGCTCCAAGTTCTCGAGAGGAGTATGCGCTGTTCCCAGCATACAAAGGAGAAGAACCTTCAAAAGGTGGCATCTTGGAAGTCGAGCATTACAGGGTTTCTTATCAATTTGCCCGAGAAAAGTGCACCTAAGGAAAATGAAGGCTCTTCCAAACATTCAAACACTCAGAGTACCACCGACAGCCCCTTAACCAACATGAGCGATGATCCTATCATAAGAAGGTTGACAACGTCAATCCCTGACTTTGACCAAGACTTGAGCGCCTTCTGGCCTACCACATACCGCACTTCCCCTTTCGAGATAATCGAGAGAAGTAACAGGCTTACTGACTATAAATCTTCATATTCCCTGATCAAAGGCGTGATCAATAAACCACTTCAAACGGTCGATCTGCGCCATGGCCATATCTATATGTATGAGGTTGAAGGAAACCCAGGATTTGTCAAGATTGGTTACACAACTCAGTCGGTGAACAAGCGCCTTGAGAAATGGGATTTTGATTGCAACAGGGCTCCCAATGCTCTATACCCCATCCCTCCAAGAACTGCTGAAGCCGTCCCGCATGCCCGTCGTATTGAGGAATTGTGCCACGCAGAGTTACACCATCGACGAATCAGGATCTATTGCCCCGGTTGCTTAAAGCAGCATCTAGAATGGTTTGAGATTTCATCTACGGAAGCCATTACGATCATTCAAAAATGGACCACTTGGATGAAAACAAACCCATACAAGCCCACGAGTTTACGATATGGGCAGAAATGGACAATCAAAATGGAGGAGACTGCTAGGACGGAAAGGATGGATAACTTTATAGATGAAATATCAGCAGCCAGCTGAAAAACATATAGTTGCAGGGAGTTGCATGCAAGTATCTACCAATCTACTAACCAGATCATCATGAGACCGGACTAAGAGGGGCGCGGTTATGGGGACTAGGCGAGATGAGTAATTAGTTTAAGATAGGTTCCGTTATTAAATGGTTGTATTTGCGAGAATCGCATAATTTTCTCTTTCGCTACTGATCTCACTATTGACTATTAATTATCTGACATGGGTTATATGTTAAGATGGATTTAGGCGAAGATAATAGATAGAAAGCTAATATGCACCTCTAGAGGCAGATCCGTTAGAGATGTGTCTAAATAATACATTAAACCTTAAGATTATCTAAAAATGTAAGTTGTTTATTATTTCTATACTGACAGCAGTATCTAAGTACCTTGTCTTTAACTGTCTTAGATATCCTTTCTTCGCTAATAAGCGTTATATAGACCTTGTCTATAGTTAAATATATTATTAAGATCCTATAGGGTAAGCAATTAAAGGTTATATATATAATCTAAATATTAATAAATTCTTTAGATTTAAGCTACCTTAAACTTAACTTTTTATATTACCTTAATAAAACCTTTAATTCTCTATTTACTTTATATATATATAGCTCCTATTACTTATAAGGTAATATTTAATATAAAAGCCTTTATTACTTTAGCTATTATAGCTATATTTTTTACTATTATATCTTTTATTACTTTAATAATAATATTATTAAAAGCCTTATTAACTTAATTAAATTAAGACTTAAAGACTTAATATTAGACTTTATATTAATAATTTAATTTAATTACTTAAAAGAAAGTAATTTTATTTTTATAAATATTAAGCCTTTTTATAAGCCTCTTTTTAAAGTCCTTTAGGTATATAAGCTCTTACTTAAGCCTTTATTTTATTTAATTTAGCTATTTAATTTAAAAATGCCTTATAAAAAATAAAAAGATCTTATAGTTAAAAGTAATTAATTTAATTAAGCTATAATTATTATTATATTAATTAACTTCTTAAAGGTATTTTATTTTATATTTTAGCTATTTTAAGTCTTTATTATAATTATTAAGTATAATAGCCTAACTAATATTTACTTTATTAAAGAAATAGCTAATAAAATAGTTATAAATACTATTATATAGGCTTTTTTATTAAGGCTTTATTATTATATAACTTATAATATTAATTAGCTATATAAAGTAATAAGTAAATAAACTAAAAATTAACTAATAGTAAGTACTTTTATTTATACTTATAACTTAATTAATTAAGTAAGCACTTTAAGGTTATTTAATATTATATTATAAGAGGAAAATACTTACTATATATATAATATAAGAGATATTTCTTTTATTAATAATATATATATTCTTTTTAAAAAAGCTAATTATTAAGAAAACCTTATTTTAATATTTTAAGTTTTTAATTTAAATAAATCCTTTATTAAGAATTTTAAAGATATTAAGAAGACTAAGGCTTTAGCTTATAGTTATAAGAAAAATAAAAAAAATAAAATAAATAGACCTTGTATTTATATAGGTAAAATTTATATATAAGGTTAAAGGCTATAAATAGGGCTAGTAAGTTAGTCTAGCTTCTTTTAGGTAGGAGAGGGAATAATAGCAGATTAAAGAGCTTTAAGAAATAAATTAAAGTTAAATATAACTTTTTATTTTAAATTATTTAAAGTAGTATTAATATCTAATAAGAATAAACTTATTAAAATAATTATATCTTAAAGTTAAAGTATAATTAATATTAACTATTTAAGTTATTTTATTAAGTATTTTATTTTAATTAAAAGTTTAACTTATAATTTAAGAGAAAATTAATAATTTTTCTTTATATTTAAAATTATCTATAATAGCTACTATAGTGCCTAAAATGCTAATTATTAATAGATATTTAGCTTACTTTTTATTATTATAATATTAGAGTTACTTATTATATTATTTTAAGCCTTTAAGAAGTTATATTTATATAAACTAAATAACTTAAATAGTAAAGTATTATTCTTAACTTTTAATATACTGAAAGTTCTTATTATTAGCATTATAAGCTATCTTAGCAGTAGACTATATAATATACTTATCTATAGTAGCCAGTATTAAGTCTATAGTATTACTTAAAGTGAGACTAAAGCTAGGTCCTTAGCTCTAGCTAAAATTACTCTACAACCTATCCTAATCCTATTAACAACTTAGCTACTTATCTAAATACTATTTGCAATTTTTATATTAATATTATTATTAATATTTCTAGTACTAACTAGGACTTTATATAATTCCTTTTACAGTTAAATATATTATTAATATTATTAAGATCTTATATTTAAGGTAAATAATTAAAGGTTATATATATAATCTAAATATTAATAAATTCTTTAGATTTAAATTACTTTAAATTTAAATTTTTATATTACTTTAATAGAACCTCTAATTCCCTATTTACCTTATATATATATAGCTCCTCTTATAAGGTATTATTTAATATAGAAACTCTTATTACTTTAGCTATTATAGCTATATCTTTTACTATTATATCTTTTATTACTTTAATAATAATATTATTTAAGGCCTTATTAGCTTAAATAAATTAATACTTAAGGTCTTAATATTAAACTTTATATTAATAATTTAATTAGACTATATAGAGGAAGGTATCTTTATCTTTATAGATATTAAGCCTTCTTATAAGCCTCTTTTTAAAGTCCTTTAGGATTATAAGCTCTTTTTTAAGTTTTAATACTATTTAATTTAACTTTTTAAATTAAAAATACCTTATAAAAAGTAAAAGGACTTTATAGCTAAAAGTAATTAACTTAATAAAGCTATAATTATTATTATATTATCTCTCTTAAAGGTATATTACTTTATATTTTAGCTATTTTAAGTCTTTATTATAGTTATTAAATAAGATAATTTAATTTATATTTTCTTTAATAAGGAAATAATCTTTTAAATAGCTAGAAATATAACTATATAGGCTTTTTTATTAAGGCTTTATTATTATATAACCTATAATATTAATTAGCTAATATATTTAATAAGTAAGTATAATAGATAAGTAAATATAATATAAATCCCTTAACTTTATATTTAACTATCTAATTAGTTAATTCTTAACTATTTATAATATTA
>NC_031954.1:96472-106562 GCF_000303195.2 Fusarium pseudograminearum CS3096 | reverse complement strand
ATAATTTATTATATTTTTATTATATATTATTTAATAATAATTAAAATTCTTATTATATTTACTTATCTATTATACTTACTTATTAAATATATTATATATATTATTTTTAGAAAAGTTAATTATTAAAAAAACCTTATTTTAATATTTTAAGTTTTTAATTTAAATAGATCTTTTATTAAGAATTTTAAAGATATTAAGAAAACTAAAGCTCTAGCTTATAGTTATAAAAATAAAATAAAAAAATATAATTCCTTACAGATATTAAAAGCATTAGTTAGGAGCGCTTAAATAACGTAAAGCTCGCCAGTCTAATGCATATGCCTAAGCTTAGGTTTATCTATTATTTAGGCTCTTAAGTCCACAGATCGAGTAATAAGCAAGTTAACAATATAGATATCATGGGGCCTAATGCCCTAACACCCTCTGCGCAACTTGTCGCGTAGCTTATCGATTATAAGAATGCCGTCCTAGCTGCTTCTGACGTGGCTATTATATGCCTAGCACTTATCTACGGCAGTGAAAGTACCATATAGATACCATTCATTCTCCCACTCCTCCGAGCATCCCGAGGTAGCTCGCTAAACAACCTTCAGATTCCACTAAGCGTTAACTCTCAACCCGGCCTTATCTATGTAAACGATGCAGCTACTGGCTTTCAAAAGGCTCTCGAAAAGCTAGCCCTTATTAACAGAAGCTCTGTATATCCTGTCTTTAATCCGGTGACGAGTCGTAAAAGCATTACTGAGATATTTTCGGCGCTGGCTTTGCAATAGGGATATAAGGGTCAATGTGAGCTTGTAGGCCCCGGAGAGGATCTATTTGCTAAAGCAATAGGGACTAGTCTGCGAGGTTCATCTGACCGCGCGAAGCAGTTGCTAAGCTGGACACCCACCAGGTTGAACGGGTTTATCGCTGATATGGATATTTACGCCGATGCGTTTGCCTCTCAGCATTGACGTAGCATGTTAGGCAATCAACATGGATAATAAAATTACTATTCTCTTGACCGCAAGCTTTGATATTAAGATTGCCCGCCCTGAGGGTTAACGTCGAGAGCGTTATTGCGGGAGTAGATTAAGCCTATAGCTGCCGTAATGATGATATTGCTTAATGTTGTGAAGTTGAGACTGCCTTATTAGGGCCGTGCTAACCCGAACAAAATGATACCAGGTGAGAGATGTTGAGAGTATCGCGTGGGTTGCAAGTAGATGGCACATAAAACGGGAGAGATCGAGAGGATGCTACCAGCCCTTTTTTAAGATATCCAAGTGTCTCGTCGTTGCCTGGCTGTCGGTATAGACTTGCATCTGCTAAGATCAGACTTATAACAAGCCCATTACATCTTCGTCAATAATTCGTGCGTAGCCGTTTTTCAATCGATAAACTCAGTCTAGACGTAGGCAGTGTCTTGCTGGTTTATCCAATTATTCACTTCACAGGTTGCCTATCGGTGATAATTCACGTGACAGCTACGGCTGGGGCGAAGTTGGGTGCACTGCAGGTACAGTGTCCTGCTACGTAAGAGTTATCACACTTACACCGCTAAGAGCCTCTCTGACCTAGAGGAATTCGATATGTGGCTTTCCGCCCCAGAATGATGATAGGTTGATAACTGACAGTTTATGTCATAAAACAGGCTGTCCTGGTCCCACAAATAAAACCCCAACATGCTGCACTGTAGTTCGAGTCAGAAGCATGCAAACCTCAATGCTGACGTTATGAATTTAAATTCTATATGAAGTTAAGAAATCTAATGTAATTGTAGGTTTTTCTTAGTTAGTGGAAGTAGTAATAATTAAGAGCTATTTATAAGATAGGAAAGATAGATAGCGCTCTTTAAACTGGATAAATTGTGTAACTTAGTAGGAATAATATTATTAAAGGTATAGTAGTATAAATATACTTCCTCTCTGCTATTAAGGTCTGCATATACCTATTATAAATACTATACCTTTATTTAACTCTAGTCTTCTATATTAATAGTAGGTAGGTTAACTAGGTCCTAGTAAGGTAGTTAGCTTGCTTTTTAAGTAGGTTAAAGTTATTAGAGGCCTAGTTACCCCTTTTAATAATATTAAATGCTATAGAGTATTTTCTCCTCCTTAATATAAATACCTACCTTAACTAATAAGCCCTTAATAGTACTAAATAGCTAATTTCTCTATATTATAACCCTTACCTAATTAAGCTTTCTTCTTAAACTTTAGAATATATTATTACTATATAATAAGGTAAGGTTATAGCTTAGTACTATAAACCTATATATAAATAAATATAATGCTACTAGCTATATAATAGTTAGCTTAGAATTAAACCTTATCTTATATAGTATTTAATATCTTTTCTCTTATTCTTCCTTATGCTAATATAATAATAGCACTTTTATTTACTATATAAAGTAAATACAATTTACCTAAGAATTACTAATAAATATATACTATAGCAGCTAATATTATCCTAGAGCTACTTTACTATACTATCCTTATAGAGATTAACTTCTATAAAGAACCTTTAGAGGCTTTATACTCTATCTATATCCTTAGTATAAATAGAACCCTTAAAGCCGCTAAACCCTTTACTACCTTAGCCCTTTAGGGACTTAACTATCACTTAGAGGATTTTACTTAATTTACTCTCTACCTATCCAAGCTATAGGAGTAAGATAATAGCCTCTTTATTTTTACCCGGATACCTAAGGGGTAAGTATTTCTTATTAGAATTAATATTACCCTAAATATTAAGGCACTATTAGCAAGCCTAGACAGCGCTATAGTTCTCCCTAATAGATATAACCGACTGCACTATATACTATAAATAACTGATAATATCCTAGACCGCATAGGTTATAAGCAGTTAATTAAGATATAAGGCATATATATCTACTGTACTAATGCATAGGCGGCCTAGAGCAGTTTATTAAGTATGATATAGGGTTATGTATTTACTTCTCGCGTGTACCCACTTTTTGCGCACCTTTTCTTATTAAATTTATATAAAAAGCACTATTTTTATATAATTATATATCCTTTATATATAAGTAAATAAAATTAAAAATTTTTATATATATAGATTTTAACTTATTATTTTAATAAAACGATACTATATAATTTAATATAGCTTAATTATTATTTTATAAGATTTTAAAGTAAAAATAATATCTTTAAGTATTTTTATTAATAATTTCTTAATAAATATATTTAAAAGGTTTTTACTAATAAAATATTATATAAGTTTATATATAATTTAACTTTAAATTTATACTTTTATTTATAAAGTATATAATATATATATTAATTTTATTTTATTAATATATAGCTTATTATCTTATAAATACTATTATATAATTATAATTAATTTATATAATTAATTATAAAATAAAATACTATAAGTATCTTTATTAGTAATTTATTAGTAAAAATACTTAATAACTATATATTACTTTTAAAAGCTTATATAATAAGATATAAGCTTTATAGAATTATATAGTATTTCTCTCTATATTATATAGCTTTGATTTTATATAGGAAAAAATATAATAAAAATATTTACTATTTATTAATAGATTTATTAATTTATAAAAGTAGTGACTTTTAGTGTAAAAGGTGCGCAGAAAGTAGGTATACGCAGAAAGTAGGTATATAACTCTATACAGTAGTAAGAAGATCGCCGATAAGTAGCTATTTAAGGAGGATATTATAGTACATACTATTACAGAGACGCAATAGAATTGCAGTAAGGCAGTAAGGGCTATATATAAAGTATATAAGAGGCATAAAAGTATTACTAATTTAGTAGGATATTTAATATAAGTAAGCTATATTAGAATAGGTATAGATAGGTCTTTATTCTATATTTATAGAGCTTAGCTACTAAGAATACTATAGTTAGTAATAAATTTATCTACTTAAATATATCTACTAACTTAATTATATTATTTAAGAATTAATATAACTTTTTAAGAAATCCTTATAAATAAGATCCTTATATAATTAATATTTAAGAATGGTTATTATATATACTCTATCCCTACCTGTGCTGGGAGGATACTGCTAATGTTAAGAGAATTTATCGGCGCTGGTCTTAGGGTGTCAGTACTTCCTATTATTGACGTAATCGATCTTATATCTTTACAGGCTTTTACTTCGAAGGGAACATCCTAGCTTAATGCCACTGGAGAAAAGTCCGCGGAATTTCATGGGTAGACTTTGCTCTGACATCACCGATCTATCGATCTGGATGCGGCAGGAGCTTTCAGTCCGGCCCACGCCGAATGATATGAGAGCAATTAAAATGACTTGCTGTAAGTGGCTAGTCCACATATCCCAAGGGTATCATCACAACACTTTTTTTACGCCCTGTCCGTCATCCATCGCTGTATTAAGCGTAAACTGTCGCTGTGGAGACATCCCTGGTAGGATGTAACTCATCATCCGTGCGTCATCTTGGCAAGAACAGACAGGTATATGAGTAGAGCAGCCAATATCAGAACCACCTTGATGTGGTATTTCGAACGAGTCTATTCATCTCTTCAAAATGTCGTCCATGCGCGCCCTCGTATCTCCCCAGCTCCAAACCCTTCTCCGGCCGCAAGTCCTTCGTACTTCGCCGAGATTCATGCGAATTCAGACCGCCGCGTTATCATCGGCCATCTCAGATGCCATCATCCAGGACCACCGCGAGCTGGAAAAGTACTACAATGAGGTCATAAACTCTACCGACCATGATCATCAGCAACGCTTTGGGAACCAGTTCGTCTGGGAACTCGCGCGCCACTCCATCGGCGAGGAACTGGTAGTCTATCCTGCTTTTGAGAAGTACATGGGACCCAAGGGTCAGGAGATGGCAGACAGCGATCGTCAGGAACACCACAAGGTAGAACCCAGAATGAACCATGGATCAAAAAAAGCTTATAACTTTGAATTAGGTCAAGGAACTTCTTAAACAATTCCAGAACATGAAATCCACAGATCCAGACTACGTGCCGAAGCTCAAGGAACTATGGGCCCCGCTCTGGCATCACATCCAAGAGGAGGAGAAGCTTGATTTGCCGGCTCTTGAACAGTCGCTCAAGGCCCAGGGTGAGGAGACAGAGACTTTGGCGAGGAGGTTCGACCGCACAAAGAAATTTGTGCCGACACGAAGCCATCCCACGGCAGGCGAGAAGCCACCGTTCGAGACTGTCATGGGTCTCATGGCCGCGCCTATGGACAAGTTGGCTGATATGCTGCGCAAGTTTCCAGACCAGAGCAAGCTTTGAGCTCTATGCCAGGAGAGTGGGGAAAAGCTTGCGTTTCAATTTGTCAAATTGGCCAAAGTCAGTAATAATCAAAATATTTAAATATCTTTATATACACGGCTACTTCGGGCCTCAGTCTCTTTTGAGGTGGTCCTATCTGCTGGTTGCGGGGATGTGGCAGCGCTCATCATATGTCAATCGAATCAACTTTGGGGTCAAAGAGCTTTCCTTCTCCTCCCCTCCTACTCTACTAAGCCCTAATATCAGTCAGTAATATTCTCCTCCTTCCTTCCTAACTAGCTATCTTATTTATATATATATATATTTTCCCCCCTTTAAAGTAAGCTATAATGGAGTAGCTAGAAAGCCTTGGACTTTACCTCAACCAACCAGAGCCAGCAATTATATGTATTCAATGCGAGCTCGCCCTTAAACCTGATGGGGACTGTATCTCGCGTCACCTTGGAGAGCGGCATGACATCTCCAAGCCGGCTCGCCCAGGGCTTGGCCCGTTTATCCGGAGCCTTCATCTTCGATACCCAGAGATATTGCCGGTGCGGTTAGATGGCTCTTCGCCTCCCCCTGACGTTTATTGTTTGCGTCGACAGCCTACTCAAGAATTATCAGCGAAACGCATTGCGTTTCCTGTTTTTGACCAATCACCGTCTAGTATTTTCGCTCCATATTTTCCCCGATGGAAACGCATCGCGTCGCGTTTCCGTTGGCTACAACTTGTCGAGTTCAACAACTTGACTACTCCAGACCTAAATAACAACATTCATTACTATCGTCTACTGAAACTCACGTGTTTATCATCTTCGTATAATATCTACTCCATCTCCGCCATTCCATTTAGTCTCAATAGTTGAAATGCTTGAATTAGCTAACAACTGTCCGAGTTCCTTATAGGAAGCCCCGGTGTAGCTGATAATTCCCAAATTTATTCACCAGCAGGGAATTTACCCATTCGTCGACTGTCACTTGCTTTCATGGCCGCTTCCCTAGACTAGAGAGACAACATGACATTTGTCTTCCTGGAATCGAGATCCATCCATAGCTTTGTGAACGTAACATTCTCCCACCATCTCGAAATATTCTCCCCTTTTCCGCAAAAGAAGTGGAACCTCCCCACCTCGACAAAGGGCAACCACGTCACCGTCTTGAGATGCCTTTGGGACTAGAGCTAAACATCCAGAGCTCAACCTGGCCAATCTCCTGGATTCAATCGCATAAAGACGTTCCGCCATAAGCTGGGCCAAGGGATTTCCCATGCTGAGGTTTGG
Organism: Fusarium pseudograminearum CS3096; assembly: GCF_000303195.2. Taxonomy (NCBI): domain Eukaryota; kingdom Fungi; phylum Ascomycota; class Sordariomycetes; order Hypocreales; family Nectriaceae; genus Fusarium; species Fusarium pseudograminearum. The sequence goes on along the minus strand of NC_031954.1, from coordinate 100,043 downwards.
CCATATTCGGTAGAAGACACTGCTGATAAAGAACAATGTCGTCAGCAGTACAGCCCAATTTAAGCATACAAACCAGAGTTGCTTGGCGCCGGGCCGATACACAAGATACAGCATCCGCAGGGCGAGGTAGACGTAGATCGCTTGCACTAAGGCCGGAAAGGACAGGAAGCAACTGCGTTGGGAGTGTCCAAAGATTGCCGTGGCCAGCAAGGGCGAGCCATCGTTTAACATATCACCCCGGCCGCACGTAATCGTATAAATGAATTCGTCGCGATATTCCAGTGCTCTGTTATCGAAAAATTTACTCCAAGCCCTGATAGTTTCTAATCGGTAGGAGGATGAGAGAGTCAAGGCGACTTTAAGTCTGAACCGTATGGTTGATTGTACTCTTTCAGTTTCGCAGGCGCTCCCAAGAGACGAAATCGTGACCGGAGCTCCGTCATGAAAGAGCATATGACCCGACAGTTTTATTTCTCGCAAATATGGAGTAGCGCTATCCGGCGACATTAGCATGTCCCTACACCAGGTTCAACTAAAGCGGAACACTTACCTGTGGTTTAATGCGGCGAAATTGTATGGAACGCCACGCGTGGTACGAAAACGATCACCAGATGGTAGCGATATTGGCATCGCAACACTACCTTTGTTTCTCCAGTCGGGAACCCAAGTGGGAAGCATGACTATTTCCCTGCTGTCACCCCGGCCGAGATATGCGCCGATGCGGTCTTTCAGCAAGTCGAAGCCCCCCAAAGGCAACTGATGGGTAATGGCTCCGAAGAGGCGTAGTGAATTTTGGTGTGAGAGAATTCTTCTGGCGACGCGGACGTATGCTTCTTCTGTAGCCTCATACAATACTTGTATTCCATATGTGCTACCGCGCTCGATTTCCTCACCGAGACCTATTAGGCTGTATACCTTGTCCACGTCTAAGGTAGCAACGCTGTCCCGAAACAGAGTGAGAAGCGTGAGGATATTCTTTTCGATCCATAGTTTGTCTTGTGCTAGGAGACCAAAGACAGACGCAAGGCTGGGAAGATCATAGAGCCCTCTGTTTACCGTGGATGATAGGAGAGATCGAACTGCCATCAGATGTGCTAGATGCGCAGCCTTCTTGCCACCAAGTTGAGACGCAAGCATATCGATAGCGGCTCGGCTGAAGTCTACAAAGGGAATCATTTCATCGCCGCATGCTAGATCAAGAAGTGGGCTGAGGGCAATCTCCTGAATGATCCAGACGCGAGTAAAGTAAGGTCGGCGGAGAAGAATCATCATAGTCCCTAGTCGCCACAACCTCCCAAGCCGAACTATCTCAATCAGATGCTGCAATAACGAGCGGGTTGTGGCCATTTCTCCCTTTGTGTGTACAGCCGCCTCATCAGACTGTGTTAGCGTCCGGCGTCTCTCTTCAGCTAGAGCTCGGCACGATTCGAAGGCCAGGTGGGACAGTATGGTTCCTTTCCCGAGCCAGGCGATGGTTCGGGCTGCCTGGCGGTAGATGTCGCCCATCCTCTGGACTTGCACACCTTTTTCATTGTTGTCTCTTTGATTGATGCAAATAGCATCAATCCAAAGGACTATAGGCCGGGACTTGTCACGAAGATGTATCAAGGCTGAATAGAGATTCTGGGTGACGTAGAAGGGTATGGAATTGCAGTGAATCAGTTTAGGTTTAGTTGTAGTGCCCCATACATACGATAAAGCCGTATAAAACGGGCACTGTGGGCTCGTGCGCCCGAGAACTCCATTCGTGATAACGAGCCTATGTTGGGAAGAGTCTCGTCGCGGCAGTAGTCTCCTTTCCAGTCTACAAGCAATCGAATCTGCGGGACAATCTCGCCTACCAGGTAGAAGGATAAGCACCCGGATATCATCTTTGCCGAGTTTAAGGGACTCTTGATCATAAAGGGGATCTTTTGCTGCGCGATTCATCGTCACGCCCACGTCTCTGACTGGACCCAGTTTCTAAATGGTTTGTGAGCAAAGCGTCACATGCATGAGAGTTCAAACATACCATGGCCGCCGATTTCTTTATCAAGCAGGCATTTGCATACCGCGAGCTCGTAGGTCTCAGGAGGTGAGGTCAATGCAGAAGGAAGGCGATGATGTAGTGTTTAAGTGCGGTTGGCGACATGAGGGGATAAGTGCAGACTCACGCGCCACTAGCGCCTCACACCATCCCTCACATGTTTCGGTTGGCCAGGCTGCCTTCCAGGGCCGCAGAGGCGCTAACAAATTCTCAACGAATTCAGCAATACGCTCATAATAAAAGTAGAAGGCTTTATGTTAAATCAGTCGCAGAGCACGGTCTAGCGTTACGCCTTTTAAATTAAGCTAGTGGCTCTCAGAGGTTTATGTAAATTTCAAAGAGGACAGCTTCTGGATATATCACTATGGCAGCTCCAGTTTCAAGTGAAAGAAGGTTTATGTGTAACGTTATTAAGCCATTTATTCCCCTATTTTCCTCTTTCACTTTAAAGATGATAATGTAATGGCTGCAGCTCTATCGTTAATAACGGTAGAGCTTTATAACCTAGTTTATTCTTTGTTTCTAACCTTACCTAAGTATTAAAGATAGAAATAGGCCTACTGGTAAGGGCAGAGGCAGGGTATTAAGAAGTAATTAGTATAGTAGTATATAGCAGCTACAGTTATTAGGCAGCTATTACCTAGCTTAATAATCTTTTCTTTACAGGCCCTACTAAGGCGCTCTGCTTATTAAGGTAAAGAAGTTTTTATATACTAATAGTAGCTATATAGCTTTATATAGAATAGAAGTAACTTAAAGCTTAAATTACTAGAGATCTTAAGTAATTTATAGTACTTTAATATACTAGTATTATAATCCTTAATTAATAAAACCCTATCTTTAATATACTCTACTTAAATAATACTATTTAGTACTACTAGTTTTATTTAATTAATTACTATAGTTAGATATAGTAAGGTAATAGATATTATTTTATTTATATTTCTTAATAAGCTACTTAGTACTATATAATAATTATTTTAAATTAGTGCTAGCTAACCCTTAAGTACTAATTCTATTTTAATAGTTAATTTAACTTAAATTGCCTTTAAATATATCTAAATTACTATTAAATAGATATAAGAATTACTTATAAATAATACTTAGGGTTATATTTAATAGAGGCTATATTAAGTTATTTCTCCTAATAATTATTAAATCTATTATTTTATATAGTATCTTTAGAGTTTTTAAATAGTTATTTAATTTATTATAATTACTATATTTAAAGATATCTTATTATATTATATATATTCTATTTTTCTCTTATTAAGTTATTTATTTATTATTAATAGTTTTTTATTTAACCTTAAGCTATAAGGCCTTAACTTCTTTATTTTAAACTAAGGCTTATATAAAGGCTTATAAGTATTAACTATATAGTATATACTTTTATTTATAGCTTTCTTTAATTATTAGCTATTAATATACTTAATATAAATATTATATAATATAAATAGATAATATATTTAATAAGTAAATATAATAAATAAATAAATATAATAAGAATTTTAATTATTATTAAATAATATATAATAAAAATAT
>NC_031954.1:92356-96372 GCF_000303195.2 Fusarium pseudograminearum CS3096 | reverse complement strand
TTATATTTTAATTAAATACTTTATTAATAGTAATATAGCTTTATTTATTTAATTTAATATATCTTAATAATATATTAAGTATTTAATTTTAAGTTATTTTAAAGAGCTTAAAAAGTAAAAAGAATATTTACTTTATTATTAAGCTATAGTATTATTAGTTATTAAGAAATTTATAATTAAATAAATATTTAAAAAGGTTAAGAGATTTTTAAAATACTTACTTATTTAAAATATATACTTCTTATATATATTATTATATTTTAATAGATTTATTAATCTTATATATAGGTAGACTTATTATATAGAGCCTTATAGCTTTATATTACTTACTAGTATTATACTAGTACTATCTAAAAGGAACTATAAAGTACTTTAAAAATAGCTCTCTACCTATATAGCTAGTTATAAATAGTATTATATATTATTCTCTATAATAGGGAAATTAACTAAAGAAACTACTATATTACTAACTAAAGTTATTAATATAGATAATTTAAAAGAGTAGTAATTTAAGCTATAGCTCTTTATATTAAAGAAGGCTATAGGATAGTATATTACCCTAAGCTATTATTAAAGTAAAGCAGTTATAATAAAACTAAAGAATAATAACTTTAGCTAATATAAGAAAGAGCTCCTATTAAATAATATACTGCTAATATTTTAATACACTTTAAAAGTAATATAATAACTTAGTTTCTATTATATTTAGATTAACTTACTATATATTATTTAAAATAATAAGTCTAAATAGTTATATAAGTTCTATAGGATAAGAACTATCTTTAAAGAGGCTAATTATATAATTGCTACTATTGATTCTATAAATAATAATAGGATTAACTATAGTTTATTTCTATTATAAGATACTAATCCACTTTCAGTTAAACTAATAGTTCCCTATAGGAAAGTACCTCTTAGTAAGCTATTATAATAAGTATTAGAAACTTATACTTCAGTCTATATTTAGAAGATACAATAGTTAAGAGAACTAGTAACTATAAAAATTTACAATAAAAACACTATTGCAATTCGTTTATATATTATGTCGTCTAGGAGATATATTTTACGATCTAAATAGTTTAAGAGGGGCTAGGTCTTGTAGGAGAGGCTCCTCTCTTAATGACTGATCTATTATATTAAGAACAAGCTCTCCTAGTCTTATTTCATAAAAGTGGTAGGGAGGGCGGTAATCTTAAAGAGGCTGCTAGGATTTCTCTACTTCCGCTCTAGAGAGGAAATAATTATTCTATTTTCCGCATTTAGGAGCCTATTATTTCAAATTACTAACGCTGCCAGCTAACGTTTAGCAAGACAGGTTAGCCGCTATTAGTAGTATTTCTATTTAATCCCATCTACCTACGGTAAAACTATAGTAAATGCCTCTAGAGATATGATTTAAATTAAATACTATAACTAATATCTAATACTAGCAAAATCTCCAGCTACAGCAACTTAGATACCCCAAGGGCAATATTCCAATCATTACCCTCCTCTCTCAATAGCAGCACTGGGGGCCAAAGGACCGAGACGAGAAACCAGGACCAAGTTGCACGGGTTGGTAGCTAGCGGGCCATACGCGCCGTTTACCATCCTCAAACAAGGTTTGGGCCATGAAGCTGCGAGTTGTTCCACTGTCGTTATAGCGGCTATCGCCACCGGAGGCGTCGGAGGCACTCTTGAGCCTTGTTTGCTTCGTCCCGAATATAAGGCTCGTGCTAGGAACGTGAAAACTAGCCCGAACAGTCTCTCGCAGACCACGAGCCAACACCACTGGCTAGTTTGATGCATTTGTTGTTTTGTCCTCCGCAAGTAGACCATGGCCCAGAACAGTACGCCGCAGACCAACGACCATTATGGTTACTGCCGTAATGGAACATGTACCCTCCGTACATGTTGAGACCTTTGCCACAGTCGACAAGCATAACTGAGTGAGTACCAGGCGCGAAAGTGCCTTTAGCACCAGTATCGTCATTGATCTGACCAATCCAATTGTCACAGTTATCGTCGCTGTACATGTTGAGATGTTTGAGGCCTGAAGCGACCTGGATGAAAATTATGGCGGCCTTGAGCGAAATGAGTTTCATGATGGCAGTTCGTATGTAACTCAATTAATTTTCGACAGTGGGGTCACTGATGAAGATGAAGATGAAGATGAAGATGAAGATGATTAAGTATCAATGTCTGCTTGACTCTAACAGTGTTTTTATATGTAGCGCGTCGTGGTAGATCTCATGTGAGTCCAGTCTAGATTCTAGGGCATTTACCCTCTACCAGACCTATATATCTCAATATTCACTAAAATTCAGATCCATATATGCTGTGTAATATCTGACAAAGCCTGATTTTACTGGCATATAGCCTATTTATAGCCCTCAACAATTATGCGTTTAGCTATAGAGAATAGTCCCTCGTATACGGCTGACAAAGGCGGTGTAGTAAGCAGGTCTATCGTATACAGCTGACAAAGGCGGCGTAGTAAGCAGGTCTATCGTATACGGCTGATAAAGGCGGCGTAGTAAGCAGGTCTAGTACTATTGTAGTTAACCTAGGTATTTAAGCTACCTTTTGTGCTATGATTTGTAAGGATCTATAAAAGAAGTGTTAAAATCGTAAATATTACCCTGCTGCTACTTGTATTTATTAAGACTTAGACTGCTAGCTGAGGACCTGAGAATTATACTAAGGAGAGGGCCAGTAACAGATATATCCTCAGCCCTCAGCACTCGTTTTCTACTGCGTTACACTGTAAACACACTTCTTAAAATCGCTAGACGCTTAGTAGTAGGCAATTTAACTCTATATTATAGATTATTTCTTTCGCCTTTACAATTCTATTAGTAAGCTTACCCTACTTAAGAATTATTAACTGAAATATATTGCATTTCCTATTTTTAACTAATTATTATTTAGCATTTTACCCTATATTTCTCTTAATTGAAATGCATTATATTTCTTATACTACTCTAATAAAATTAAAAAACTTAAAATATAAAACGCATTATATTTCTATTAATTAACCTTTATTAAGTTTAATAACTTAATTACTATAAAACTAAATAATATTAATTACTATTATCTATTAAAACTTATATATTTATTATCTCTATATAGTATTTACTCTATTTCTACTATTTTATTCTATTTATTATATTTATATATATTTAGTTATAATAGCTAGCTTCTCTATTTATAAGTAATAAAGTTACTTTACTTTACTTTTAGTAAAGCTACTAAACCTTAAAAAGCTAAGCCTTTATTATAATTTACTAAAAGCAGCTATTATATAATATATATAATAACTAAGTAATATAAATAAATAAGTAATATACTTTTCCTTTTTATATTTAACTTTTTATTTAATTAATTAGTTTTCTATAACTAAGGATATTAAGCTATAATACTAAGGCTAAAACCCTTTTTACCCTTTAAGCCTTTTAAGATAATTTAAAGCTAAATATTTAATATAATATAGTTAATAAGTAAATAGACTAAATAAATAAATAAATTAAAAATCTCTTATTTTATATTTTTATTATTTAATTAAATAATTCTTAATAACTTAATATATTATAGTCTTTAAATAAAGTTAAAATCCTTTTTACTTTTTAAGCCCTTTAAAATAATTTTAATTTTAATTTTTAATAAAATATAAATATATATTAAATCCCTTATAGTATTTTATATTATTATTATAATAATATTTAATTATAATATAATATTATTTAAAAGTTATAAAAATTATTTAATTTAAAAAAGTAAATAATAATTTAATTTATTATTAATTTAAATTTATAAGGATTTCTTTTATAATAATATTTTATAAAAAAAATAATTAATTTTTTATTTATTAATTATAATATATTACCTATTAATAAGTAATAAGCTTATAACTTTATTAAATAATAATTAAAGCTAAAAATATATATATTTTAAAGATATAATTATTAAAAAGCTAAATATAAAGATTTAATTATTATTTAAAGCTAATTTTAACTTATTAAAAATATAATTATAAA